>NW_010304766.1:0-2296 GCF_000700745.2 Antrostomus carolinensis | reverse complement strand
CTTGCCGAGCTGTTCCCCCTCCCAGGTCAACGATGCTGCTGGAGTGGAAACTGGCTTAATCAGCACCAAGTCCTTCACAGAGGAGTGATGAAAACTGTGGGGTTGTTTTCCCTGTGTATGATAATTTGCAGCGAAGGGGCCTGGGGCTGCGTGAGGGACCATCTGACTCTGCCTCAGGCCTTGAGTTGGGCTGGCAGCATGAAGAGCAGCCTGTCTGCTAAAGGACAGCCTGGGACACACACACATGTAGGACACACACACACACATGTGGGGAGAAGAGACACAGCACAGGGAGACGTTCACAGAGGCAGCCACCAAGCAGGGGCTCAGGGGTTCATCCTGTCAAAGTCCTTAGTGGTGGTTCCTCCTCTCCAGGTGGGACACAGCTCCACACGGCCAGCTCAGACCCTGACCAACACTTCTGAACCCAGAGAGCCACAGCGTGTCTTGTGTGGCATCACCTAGACCTGAACAGAGCACATCATAGTCAGGCATCAAAAGTAATTATTCAAGGATGCCCGAGGCTATGACAATGGATTTAAATACAGAATAGCAAGGCAGGTTAGAGTCTGGGTAACTTAGTTTGTCATTTCCTTCAGCTCTTCTCTTTAAAAATGGATTTTTGTGCTCATGAGAGTTCCCAGGCTGCCTGCTCAGGAACCTGACGCTCAGCTACACTCAGATTAAGGTCAGCAGAGGGTTCCCTTCCCCAGCCCCTTTGGAAACCTGCACGTGGGCAGCCCCACCATGCTGGGATGGGTGGGAAATCCCTACCCACATTGCTGTTTCCAGGACCACATCTGGCAGCATCCCTCAGTAGCACAGCAGGCATAGAAAGGCACCGTGACAGTGCCAGAGCCTCAGGGCAGGCAGGGACCCCAGCTCCACACACTGCCGGACCCCCTGGAGTTGAGCTCAGCAGAGCTGAACCCCAGTTCTTCACTTCTCACCATTTCCATGCTCTCTCCTTCCCTCCCAAAGGCTGCCTGTGGGCCAGAGAGGATGGGAAAGCCTTGGAGGTACCAAAAGCTCTGAAGAGACTAATTGCTTCTCTTCCATGGTGAACAGCTACTCCTGATCAGACCACCCTCATGTAGAGGGAAGGCAGGCTGGAGAGATCTGTGCTGGAAGATTGAATAAAACTATTTGGAACTGAAAAAAATAATTAATAAAAAAATCACTTCCTGATTACCAGGACAATCATGTCATTCTGCTGATAATTCCTGGGTTTTGCAAGAGGATGGTTTCGAATCCCTTTCCAGGACAAACAGCAACACCACCACAAAACCCTCCCCAGTCATGAAGCTTGTCACTCCTCCCTCTTCCTCTTCTCCTCTCCTCTGTAGTCCCCTGACTACAGCTTCAGTCATTAGCTAGCGAATTACTCCTGGATGCAATTGCAGCAACACTTATTTAGGCCTGCAGGCAATTCCCTCACCTTTTAAATGGTACTGGGGAGTGCTTAGAATTCTTTTTTTTTTTTTTTAAACAATTTCAGCTAATTTAATTATAGCTGGGATTTAATGTTTAAAAGCCATCAGCTTAATAAGTACCAGGGATCTGTATCATTGTTATCAGCATCTTTGAAAACTGCTGAACAATGCCTGTGCTGTTTAGAGGATGCAGGATGGAGTTGAGAGAGAGCTCCACCAGCTCCCTTCCCTCCCAGTCCTAGAGCCACTCCCAGACTCTCCAGTCCAGTTCCTCTATCACCCAGACTGGTTCCCACCCCATCTCAGGGTGGCTCTACCCTGGGGTACATCTACATTTGCACCCACCTGCTTCCATGTGCCTGTTCAATGCAAACACTAATGTCACATCTTTAAAGGGCAGCCAAACCCAGTGACACTTTATTTTGAGTCAAAAGCGTCTTGAACTACCAGGTTTGATAGTGGCTGAACTTAAACCAACTGTTGGGAGCGAAGCACAAGCATCCTTCCAAATCCGGAACCTGACTTTCAGACCATCACTGGTGCAGGATGGACCATCCTTCACGTCTCTGTGGATCAGTATGACCTCTCCTACCAGCTATTATGGGGCATTTGGTTCTCACATCTCCACTTCCCTTGCTGAGCCATTTTTCCAAGGGAAAATTTGGTCTGACTCACATTTGCACTGAAGTCACGAACGCAGAACTCCTCATTGGCCAAGGCAGTTTGGAAACAACCTTCAAGCCCTTTCAGGGATAAATTTAAGCTCTGTCAGAACTAGGTTGCCTCCCCCCAAAACACACACACACATAAGTACACACCCCAAACCTCTTCCGTGCTGGCAGGAGGGGGTTCCTCCTGCTCTG
>NW_010304765.1:0-3160 GCF_000700745.2 Antrostomus carolinensis | reverse complement strand
TACCGACCCCTGAGAGACACCATTCATCACTGGTCTCCAGTTGGACATTGAGCCATTGAGTCCAGCCCTATCACATCCCGAAAACACACCTTGCCCCCCTTGAGGTGCAAGCAGGAGCAGGCAGCCTGGCAGCAGGCAGTGGGACAGGGAGACACGAGCTACCCCCGCACCAGCGCCGCGGCCAGGAGCCTGTGGAGGGACTAAGCACCATGTGGTTGTTTCTCTGGGGGAAGGCTGGCTGGGTTATTCATGGCTGGATGATTTTGGTGGTGGGGCTGGCATGGAGCGGTGCAAAGGAGCCCATGGGTGGGAGGCAGCTGGCAGTGCTGAAGATGCACTGCAAAGCAGAGTGCGGGTGCCGAGGGCAGAGCTCAGGCTTGGCAAATAACTGACTCCCTGGCATGGAGGCAGCTTGGGGAGAAGGAATAAAAATGTATTTTGGGTTGCCCTAAATGAAATTAAGAAGACAACTAATACTTTTCAGCAAAATGGAGAACACAACCTGAAGAAAGCAATTCCATAGCTTGAGCAGGCAGCATCACTGGCTGCCCCTGCTGCTGCCACCTTCATTATGGAGCTCATCGTCCATTCACTATGAAAGCTTCACTCTCCATCCCATGTTCCTGGTGTCCTTGAGAGACAGATGGGCTGGCTGCTGGTCACAGAGCTCCTGCAGGCTGGGGAGTAAATGGCCAAGAGACCTAGGTCGGTTAAACCACGGGATGTGGGGGTTGAGCTGTGGGAGACCATGCCAACCATATCCTTGGCTGCATCCAGAGCATCATGGGCAGCAGGTCGAGGGAGGGGATTCTGCCCCTCTGCTCCGCTCTCCTGAGACCCCACCTGCAGTGCTGCCTCCAGTTCTGGGGCCACCAACATCAGAAGGACATGGACCTACTGGAGCCAGTCCAGAGGAGGCCACAAGGATGATCCAAGGGCTGGAGCACCTCTGCTGTGAGGACAGCCTGAGAGAGTTGGGGCTGTTGAGCCTGGAGAAGAGAAGGCTCTGGGGAGACCTTCCAGTGGCCTTCCAGTACCTGAAGGGGCTCCAGGAAGGGTGGGGAAGGACTTGTGACAAGGGCAGGGAGTGACAGAACAAGGGGTGATGGCTTGAAACTGGCAGAGGGGAGATGGAGATGAGATCTGAGGAAGAAATTGTTTGCTGTGAGGGTGGTGAGACAGTGGCCCAGGTTGCCCAGAGAAGCTGTGGCTGCTCCTCCCTGGGAGTGTTGAAGGCCAGGTTGGATGAGGCTTTGAGCAACCTGGTCTAGTGGAAGGTGTCCCTGCTGATGGCAGGGGAGTTGGAACGGGATGCGCTTTACGGTCCCTTCTAACCCAAACCATTCTATGATTCTATGAGATGGGTGATGCGGAGGAGGGAACTGCCCCTCTTGATTTTGCCACTGCAGGTGAGTTTTCTGATGCCAGCGGCCAACTCTTGGAGGTGGTAGAGATTTTGGCAGTTCTTCAGGAGAAACACAGGACTCTTTGCATCTAGCAGGGACTTGGGGTCTTCCGAAAGGACACAGGACCTTTCTGTTTGTTCCTTTGAAATCAGCTGGAGCTTGAGGCTGGGCAGTCATTTGCATCACTCTGGAGTTACAGGCCCAGGGATGTCCCCAACCCAGGACGCAGCTCTTTCACACTTACCCTGACACCAGAGCTGCTGCTGGCCAGCCTGGGCAGCAGGCGGAAGCATCAACCAGAGCATTTCTGTTTGCAAAGCACCTAATTTATTTGTCCCAGGTTCATTCATGAAGCAGCACTCAGGATAAGGAGCATCCTGGAGGCACAGGAACCTGGAGCGAGCGTCAACGGGTGGGCACCCGGGCAGTGAGAGTGGGCAAGGTGCCAACAGGCAAGCCCGGGGAGACTAATCTAAGCCGCTCTAATCCCGCCAACCTTTCTGTTCCTTCTCCTTATTTGTCTCTGAAGGGGATTTTCAAACCCTTCAAGATGGCCTCAAGTGGTTTCCAAGGCGACGGTGCTAAAGTCATCACTACCATGGAAACCCTCGCTTTGGCATAATATAAATATTTCCCTTGAAGGAGGCTGGATGAGTGGGCAATGTGCTATTTTCTAGCACTCCCTGGCTGCAACAGGACAATCTCCAGGAGATGGAGGGGGGCCGGGGAGGATAAAATTAACTCACCACACTGGCTGATGATGGAAAGGGGCGATTGCCAGCATTTCAGTGCAGAACCTTTGTGTCAGTGGGGTGCAAATGAAAAAAGATTTACTCTGTAGGAAGAAGAAGTGAAAAAAAAAAGGGGAAAAAAACCAAAGGCTGAAAACAATCACTTTTTTTTTGTTCTTTTTCAAAGTTTTCCCTTTAGTTCTGGTCCCATGTCCCATCTGATCAGCACAAATGGATGGGGCTCCTGGAGCGTTCTCAGTGCTGGGCCAGAGACGCTGAGCTCATGAGTGTGGCCGAGGTGGGGATGAGGTGGCTGTGGAGCCCATCTCTGCCCGGGCTGGCACCGAGGCATAAACACTACCCTGCCTGCCCCCTAGCAGATGGCTCCTCTCACATCCATGCTCCAGGCAGATACCAAAGGGCTTTCCTGACAAAGAAACTCCCCACTGAACGCAGCCACGGTCCCAGGCTTCTCGCTTTCCTGGAAGAAGGGGATGCTCTTGCCTGGCTGGATTGCCCAAGTTATTTTTAAATCAGACAGAGGATGGGGAGACCCGGCCCTGTCTGCTCTTGCCTGCTGATTCCTGTCTGTTGGCACGGGCCGGGGATGAACACAGGGGCCCAGCGGGTGCAGCTCCCACCAGCTGGCTGGGCTGGAGGACATCTTTATCCATGATCGGGATGAGGGGATCGAGTGCACCCTCAGTCAGTTTGCAGAGGATGAGGGTATCGAGTGCACCCTCAGTCAGTTTGCAGGTAACAACAAGCTGGGTGGAAGTGTTGATCTGCTGGAGGGTGGGGAGGTTCTGCAGAGGGATCCGGACAGACTGGATCCATGGGCCAGGACCGATTGTATGAGGTTCAACAAGGCCAAGGGCTGGGTCCTGCACTTGGGTCACAACAACCACATGCAACGCTCTAGGTTTGGGGAGGAGTGGCAGGAAAGCTGCTCAGCAGAGAGGGACCTGGAGGGTGTTGATTGACAGCGGCCAAACATGAGTCAGCAGAGTGCTCAGGTAGCCA
>NW_010304764.1:0-64389 GCF_000700745.2 Antrostomus carolinensis | reverse complement strand
TAGATGATCTCCTGAGGTCCCTTCCAACACCGACCATTATTGTGATTCTGTGATATTTGCTGGCATCCCATATGGATTGATGTTATCACTGCACCCATGCATCTCCTGGGCTGACCTGGGTGCCTGGTGGGACCTCAGTGTCCACCCTTGGAGCCACCCTTGCTGCTGGGCACTGCTGAAGGCAGCCCTGGAAGGGAGGCAGGTTAGGCGTGGAAAGGAGCCAGGATTTACAAAATGCTGCAGGGTAGGGGGACAGTTGGGCATGCCTGGAGGTTAACATCAGCTTTAGACCATGAGATCATCTCCTGAATCAAGGAGATGCAGACTGGATGAATTGCCCTTCTCGATTTTCAAAAATGAATCTGACCCTATATATATGGGTATGGCACAGGACAGCTCTGCCTTGGCACTAGTAGTTGACTTGTTGTTAAGCAACTCATTTTGCTGCAAAGAATTCATGCGAGTGAAAAAAAATCTGAAACCTGAAACAAAGCTGACACCATTTTTGATCACTGAGATGCTGGAAACTTTGCAGGGGAAGACTTTGTAGCCAGGACTGCGTGGATTGTATTTCATGCTAGATTAGAGGTAAGCAGATGTAGGGAAGCAGATCAAGGCATCTTAAAAATCCTAAAATACATTAAATGAGAGAGAAAAATCCTCTCTGAAATAGTAAACACAAACAAAATCCCTTCTATCTCCTCTGGTCTTACACAGTTTCCTTTGCACACAGTGTGCTCTGTAACAGCGTTAGCGATGGTGCGCGGCAGTTCTGTTTCAGCCTGCCTTTGTGCTCTGCGTATGCAGACACTCGCGTCCCTTCAAGTAGGTTACAGTGTGATAAGTCATTTCACTCTAATTGCTGGGTGACAATGCAGCTCTCCTCTCTTCTACGAGGCGATGGTTTACCAAATCTCCCTTGCATAACTGTTTCTTCTTCAAGGTCACTCCATACCATGAGTCAACTCAAAAAATGGCCTGTCCATGCTGGGAGGAGGGCACAGGCCAAAGGTGGTGAAAGTACTTTGTCACTCAGAGCTCCAACTTGGAAAATAATTTGATGTGTTATGGAAGAAACAGCTGCTTTCTGAAATATTTGTTCTAAGACGCTTTCAAATTAGCAGAATGTGTTTTTCTGCCTTAGCTGGAGTCTGTTTCTATGCCAGATGCGTGTTTTATGTGGACCCCATCCTGTGCATAGCCAGAATAACAAAACCAAGGTCCTTTCAGAGCTCCTAGCTGGAGAATAAGAATACATACCCCATTTTCCAATATTTATTACTCAGGAAGATGGTTATAATTATGTTTCAACAGTACAAGTAACTGATTTTATGCACTGTTGTCTGTTACCTAAGAGGAAAGAACTGTTAAGTTGCATAAAGACTCTTTAATAAGGTCTAACAGTTTGATAAGTGACCCAGCTTTATATCTGGATGCATAAGGTGTTTAAAGCTAAGAGTTACCCAATTCACAAGCACATGCCTTTGGTTTGGTATTAGGGAGCTCACAGAAGCCAAGGTAGGTTAGTCTTTGCATAGGAGGACATACAGCTGTGAGACTATCCCAAACCACGGTAGATATGGGGAGTTAAAAATTGCAACAGCTCTGTTTGAAGTGGTGCTGCGATATAGTGCTTAGAACATGCAGGTTTTTGGGTGATGCAGTAATAGTAAGGGAAGCATTTTCATAAGTGCTTCCAACCCAGATTTTCAAGGATGCATTGGTACCTAAAAGCTGCTGAAGATGTAGTCCTAGGCTTCCTTAGGCAAAATTCTTCCTCTTCTGTTATTTCTCACAAGATTCTCTATAGGTAATCTGGAATATTTTGTCCAAAACTAAGGGTTTTTCCCATGAAAATAATTTCTTCATTTGCAAAAAGTATAAAAGGCTCTTTAAAGGGTTCATGGCATAGCAAAGTGAAGATGTCCTTATCAGAATATTATCAACATACTGCATTTTACCTGTCTTTTCTAACTTAATCTTGAAATATTAACCGGAGGAATTCAGTCTTTTGTATTAAGTTATTGTGATGTCCGGTTGGGACACAGTTAGTTTCTAACCACAGGATCATAGAATCATAGAATGGTTGGGTTGGAAGAGACCTTCAAAGGTGATCTAGTCCAACCCCTCTGCAGTGAGCAGGGACATCTTTACTAGAGCAGGTTGCTCAGAACCTCATCAAGTCTGACCTTGAGTATCTCCAGGGACGGGGCCTCCACCACCTCTCTGGGTGACCTCTTCCAATAATCCACCACCCTCATATTGAAGAACTTTTTCCTAACATCCAACCTAAATCCACCCTTTTCCAGTTTAAAACCATTACCCCTTGTCCTGTTGCTGCCTGCCCTTGTGAACAGTTCTTCCCCAGCTTTCTTATAGGCACCTTTCAGGTATTGGAAGGCTCCTGTAAGGTCCCCTTAGAGCCTTCTCTTCTCCAGGCTGAACAGCCCCAACTCTCTCAGCCTGTCTTCACAGCAGAGGTGCTCCAGCCCTTTGATCATTTTGTGGCCCTTCTCTCGACATGCTCCAACAGGATCACCATATTTTGATGATAAGTAGGTTATTTACATGCACAGTCCAAGCACCTCAATGGATATTCCTTTTTCTTGCTTTCCTGCTATTAAAATCCATGGCATTAACTCATAAAACACTGGAGTATCCGAATGGTGAATTAGAGTTATAATTTGTGAAGCACAACATAAAGGAAAGCAAATAAAGGCAAGGTAGGATTAATCCTCAAGGTACGCTGCTGCATCTGAGCTCAAATCTCCCTTGCTATGGAAATCATCAAATACACATTTCTAAGTAGATCACAGTGCACAGGGAGGAAAAACAAGTATCCCAAAAATGTCAGTTCAAGAAGGTAGAAATACAAATTTTATCAGAAATGACAGGTTTTGTGAGCATTCCTTGTCCAAAGGAGTTGTTTGCTCTTAGCTGCCTGTGAAAATGCTTTATGAATACAAATTGGTGTATTTTCAGCCTCCATTACATGAAATTAGACCAGCAATGTTATCGGTGGGCCAGTTTTTGTGATGTGTGACCCCAGTGTGAATTTAAAACAACTCCATTGGCAACTTCCACCTCCTGTTTTCATTTACAGAAGATGAATCACAATTACATTTTGTGTCTCTTTAAGGTCATGATTCTAGGTGTCTTGAACCAGAATTTGGCAGAGGGGGACTGGATCTGACCATAAGAAAACGGGAAAATATTTGCACTCCATCTCACTTTCAATTGCACCAGGTTAAACCTAACAGCAACCTCTGTGTTTGGAATATATCCAATATATCCTGAATTGGCAGCTGCATAATTAATTGGTATTTCGCCAACTGAGTCTGCAGTTGTCATCTGTAATACATACTGATTCAGTCTTCTAATTCTTATTCATACAACACTTTGTTTGTGTTCAGTAGGAGGTTTGAAGAAAAAAAAAAAAATTAAACCTGTAGGTATGGACTTTGTCTTTTAACAAAGACAGACATACAAGACACTCATTTAGTCTGTGGGCTGCCTCAGTTTTAACAAAGAAACTGTGATGCCAGTTTTGTTCCAAATTAAACATATTTTTTTTTAAAATCAGAAATTCTAATTTTTTAATTGTGCCTTATATTCATGAGGCATTGGCTTAATCAGAATAGATTGTTTTTATTCTGAATTAAGTGTGACCATACTAGGGGTTGTGCTTCTGCAACTATAGGACTTTAAACCTGTTAATCAAATCAGTTTTCAAAGTAAAGCCTAATTGATTGCAAAGCCTCTTGATTGCATCCATGTTTCTATGTCTATGGCTGTCAGAGACATCTGGCTATATTGCCCAGTTCTTACATTTCTGTAAGTTCAGAAACCTGTGGGTTAGTTTTAATATTGTCAATTTGTATTAGTAAGTGGACTATTAAATCATTACCCTAAGGATATGTCACAACTAGCTTTAACTTTGCCAGATATTTTATCAAATTAAAATTATGGAGCAATGCATTAAACAGGGATGTTATTGCCTCCTTTACTTCCCCATTATTTTTTTTTTTTTTCTAGGAGAGTAGACACAGGTAAATTCAAACTTTGCTAAAGACAATACATTCTTTTTTGAAGGCATTTAAAAATGCAAAGAGCAGAACTTATTTATTTTTCTTGAAAATTTGTTGAATAACTTTAAGAACGGATATTAGTAGTAAACTTTATCAAATAATCTAATATATATTATAGCTCTATACTGAATCTAAACCGAATCTAAACCAACTGACAAATGCATAGCAGCGAAGTGTGCCACATATGTTTTTGCACACCAGCACTGACTTCTTCTGAGATTAGTCAAAAATTTCTATATATAATCTGTTTGGTTCCCACCAAATACAGTAACAGCCTGCTTCAAATATCTACATACCTTTGTGATATCTCCTGTCTTGACTGACGCACCAAGGATTAAATTGGGACCTTTTTGGGCTTACACATATATATCTTTACAGCTTCAGCTAAGCAGCCATTCCCTGCAGGCAACTGGAACAGATTTAGACCTTAGTGGATGAGGTGCCAACCATGATAGTTAGCTCATATTGAAATACTTGTTTGAAAAATACACATCAGTATGGGGTTGGTTTTCAGCTGTTTAAGACTTTTTTTTCCCTTCCACCAAAAGCAGAAGAGTCTACATGCAGCAGCAGTGTTTGGCATAATGCATTTTGTCAAGAAGCATCAGAGCAAAGCAATCTAGTTACTCCCATGTCTGGTAATTAGAACAGAAAATGATTTCACAACTTTACTCTTAAAAGGGCTAATAGGGGATTTCTAACGGAAAACAAAGAGGAAAGGGCTTTTTTGTTATTTTTTAAATGTTCTCTTATGTGAGTCACAACAAATGTGTGGATATGGCATGATCTGCAAAGATTGTACCTTTTATTGGCATTTGTATATAGAAATGCCAATTCTTCCCTTTCTAAAGACAAAATGTTACTGTAATAGTGATGCTGTCTGCTTTTATATTTACTGCAAGTGGGTTGGTGGGAGGGAAGTTGAAAATGTTGGTGAAGTTCTATGTTTTTTGGGCACGTGAGAAAATTGCCGTTGAGTGGAGCTGCTGCACGTCCCGCAGTGTTTATATCTTGAAGGCATCATCCTTGCCATTTATGGTGTACAAAACACGCATCCAAGCCCTGTGGCATCAGCAGGGGTAAATGAGCGCTTGTCGTTAACAAATAGACATGGGTAATATGATCTAATGCTATTCTGGTCAATAGGAACATTCAAAGTCGTTGAACTTGGTTACTTGATTCTTCGAGGCTCCCTTGAGAATCTCAGCCTGAAGCAAAAGAAGAAAGAAAGCCCAAGCTGATGATGTCCGCGAGGGTTTGTGGGGCTTTGCCTTGTGCAGTCATGCAGTGTGGACTCAGGGCTTTATACATAGCAGACATGCTGCACAGCTTTCTTTCCTGGTTTCCAGTGCCTCCTGAATTGCTATATTAAAAAAAAGGGCCATAGGCCATACTTGTGCCTTAGACAGTTATTCCATCTTCACGCCCATGTAACTCAGGCACAGCTAAGCCAATTCAGGATCCCAGCTTACCTGTAGGGATAGCTCTCTGCTGTCTCTGGATGATGGGTGGGAATAGTGGGGTTTTTGTGGTGTTACTGCTGATTTAGGCTGCTGCGGCTGAGGCCAGACTTCCCCCTGCAGAGAAGGAATCTGCCAGGGACTGTCCATGTCTCCTCTCCTCTCTCCATGTAGCCGTAGAGCTGGAACAAGGGAACCCAAAATGCCACTTCTGTAAGAGGATGAGGAACATGGTCTGCATCTTACAAAGTGGGGTTTTCTCCTGCTAGGTCTTGCTGCTGGTGTTAAGGTGATTTTCCTTCTAGAAATTGAAACAGCCAGGCACAGAGTTCACCAAACTTCACCCTGAAAGGTTGGGGTTGGCATGTGGAGATTTTCTCCCCTCTTGGCTCTGTTTTACTATTAGGGCCCTGAATTGCTGACTTTGTTTAAAATTCCTTCTGTATTAGAAGCATATGTTTCTGATTCTCTTTCTTATGATGACGTAGTTTACACTCTTACCCAAGAGCTGTTTTCTTAATAGAATCAACTATATTTGGAATCACTCTGAATTGCTCTTGAAATGGAAGATTGATGTCAGTATTTCTGGCAATTTTTCACTGTTTTTCTTTCCCTGTAGTTGAGTGTTAAATAAATATTCAAGCTAAGAACATCTATATCACTTACTTTAACATAATTTGATTTGTTTTATTTTAGTGCTGTATATGCTTCTAGAGTAGCTGATATAGGTAAATGTATTAGCAGGACGATTTCTGGAGGATTTAGTAAATAATAGAAAGGGCATGTCAATGAGTGTAGAGGGTTGTGCTTTGCATCAATTTATGCACAGAGAAATCTTATAAGCTTTAGAGACCTGATAGGTTGTTGACTCTGTCACATCCAGGTCCCAGGTAGAGTTGAGTGACATTTTTAGAAGCATCTGCATAGGAGAGGGATCTGGATGCCATTGAAGTCCCCTCTCTAGGAGACATTAGGAGACCTCACGGGTTTTGTTAGTCAGCTGTATAATTTCCTATGTCATGACTATGTCTACAGCTTCTATGTGGGAGTTGACTGCTTTCTGCTCTTAGGGGCTGGTTATATGTTCCTGGGGGCTGTCCTTGCAGTCCTTTGTTGTCTTGGACTACAGAACATGAAATGTCAGTCCTGTCTCCCAGGACCCAGTTGCTGGGTCTGCCTTCATCAGCACTTCAGTCCCTCTCGGCAACTGCCTCAGCTTTCTGCTCACCTGAAGGCAGCAGGTTAGAAATAATGCATACCCTGGAGCATCCCAGCATAAAGGCTTTGCACTCTCTTTAGTATAGACTGCATTTTTAATCCAGTTGACTGTCAGGACAGTTTGAATTGTGGCATGCAAATGGTAAACTGAAAAATAATGATAACAAGTTTGACTTATTTAGCAAGACACACAGGTGCTTTAGTCAGCATGTGGCCATACATACCTCAGGAACCTCCACGTGTTGGATCTTCTTCACCCAGTGAAGCAGTTTATCTCCAGTGGGCAAGGAAAAGAGAGTATCTTCAGTGTGAGAGCAGCCAGCCTGCCCTCCATCATGTCTCTTCCATCCTTTTGAGAGAGACGTGACTGGTGTGAGAAGGAGCACTCAGCTCAGTGTGCTCTTTGCCTTGGTCTTCCACCATTCTGGAGACTTCTTTAAGATTCTCTTGTAAAAAAGCAATACATATTTTTCAAGAAAAAAACAGGACCCAAACTGCCCAAAAGTTTGGGCTAATTTTGGACTAGACTTTGGGTTTAGGCAAACCCTCTCTTTAAACTCTGTGTTTAATTGTGGAAAGAGAAAGTCACTCACCTGATCTGACCTTCTGCATCAGGTGGGCTGTGTTTTTTCATCTGTTTATGCTATGTAGATCTTAATGACTGGATTTGACTAATGCAGTTGTTAGAAAGGTAGCCAGGCTTCATGGGAGTCTCCTGCTTATTTTTCAGAACTGCGAAATTCCCTATATTCCTTTCAAAAAATACTGGATTATGCCCATTTGTCTGGGAATTTGTCTGGGTTTAACTTGTATTTACTTGCTTGTGGGTGTGTTTCTTGCTGTATTTAAAAGATCTCGTGTTTCTTTTCTGCCTGTATAGGTGATTATTTTGTGTAATTTTTCTGGTTTTACTAAGCACAATTGAGTAGGGTTCATCTTTATAGATACCCTTTGGCACATGGAGAATATTTTGGTCATTCCTCATGTGTACTCTGCAGCTAGAAATGTTCTCATGGCACATAGTGGTTTATGGGGAGAATGATGGAAGAAAAAAAATTTAAAAAAGCTTTTTCAGAGTGAGGTAATCCTGAAAAGAGTGCTTGATTTGGTAATAATCCTGATGATAATCCAGATTTTATCTTCATATATTAAATAAGTGCCCTTGTGAGGTAAAGTTAACTGAGACTTTAGGAGCACACTGGGGCCGCAGGGGCAAGACATGGCAGGGACCTATAGCCAAGGACATGAAATATCAAGAAATGGGGCAAAAGGAGGGGTTTTGGTGAGGGAATCAGCTGCCTGACTGCTGTAGGCAAATTTTTTTATTCTTTTTAGGAAGATGAAAGAGCATAAGCCCAAGAGCTTATTCTGGAAATGGCTTTATAATAATGTTTTTCAGTCATTTGAATAGGCAGGTACTTTATTTTTTTCCAGTGGCAGGGCCAGCTCCTGCGCAGCAATTTAATTTGAAACTCAGAGACAACAGATTTACTTTTTTTAGTTATCCATTACAGATCCTGTGAAGCCCACAGAGTCCCAGGGGTCTGCACTCCCCAGGGCGGGAACCACCCCTCTAAAGGATGAATGAAAATAAATTTTAAGAAAAGAAAAACACAAGAGAAAGCAGAAGTTAACCGTAGCAGATTAAAACTAATACAGAGGAGCCATGCTAGATGCCTCCAGAAGCAGTACAGTTGTGGAGGAGTTAGTATCGGATACGGTTTTCAGGAAATCTCTGTATATTAACTTTTTAAAAAAACACTTTTTTTTTAACTTTTTTTTTTTTTTTCCTGGTAAATACTTGAGCCCACAGCACTTTTAATTGGCCTCACAGGAATCTCAGCCAGTCCTTAGCTGTTATTGTGCTGTGTCTGCTCTATGAGGCAGAGGACTGTTAAGGGATGTTGGGTGTCACTAAGAGTGTTGGTGTCTGTATTTTTGTTCTTGGCCTTGGATGTGGTTTCCCTTCTCCAATGTGGAGGAACAAGCTCAGAAAATAGCATTTTTCTGAGCTTATTCCAGACTGAACTTTTCATTTGAAGGTCCTAAAAGAGCATCTCTTCCCTGAACGTCCTCCTGCAACCACACACAGCCTAGAGTTCACTAGGTACTAGCAGAAACCCACTGAAATAACATTTTTGAAGCAAAATCATAACCATTGATGAGTTATATAAATATCAGTACTTGGCACTGTTAATAGAGAGCCGAAAGTATTGCTGGGAGAAAGCAGTTAATTAAAAACTGCTTTGCCGCGCGGTGCTTTTCCTTGTATTAAAAATAAAGCAGAGCATTTTGAGCAGTTGGTCTTGCTGTTTTGTAAACAGTTTTCCCCACGTTTTCTTCTCTTTACTTTTGATAATGTTGAGGAATTATACTGCTGATCAAAGAAGCTGCATAGAAACTGCTATGGTGGGACCAGAAGCTTTTTCATAGCTCTGCCAATTGTCCTATAGCACAGCAAAAATGCTCCTTGCTTGGGATCATTACACTTGTAGTAATCCACCCTTCCCTAGGAGACATAACACACAAACGTTACTCTAAACAGAAAATATATTTAAACATGACACATGACCACATGGATTCTTTTATGATTGAGTAATCCAGGAGAAAGGGGGAATGGAGGAGGTATGGAAGCAAGATGAACAGATTCAAGAAAGAGGTTTCACCAACTTGGATGCTGAAAGAGGTTCCCAAACAGTTAGTTCCTGCTGCATTTTTTCTGCTTCTCACTTAGAACAGAAAAAAAACCTGAAAGTGTTGTTAGATGCTAGGAACATGAACAGGATCTGTGAATCCCGTTGCAAACTTGCAGCTTGTTCAAATTTTCCTTTAGTATTTCATAGATAGTGGAATTTTACAGGTAAGCTCTAAAAGCTATAAAAAGCCAAGTGAAATTATGTGCCAGATCATTCCTGCACTTGAGGAAGCGGTTTCCAAATGTCATCAGAGGTGCATCCCTATGGTTGAGACTCAAGGTCAGATACTGGCCATAGTCATGACTAGAAAATGATTTGAAAATATGTGGATCAGGGCTTGAACCTCCTCAGTGTTTATTGCCCAAGTCAAGACAAAATCAAAGATGATCAATAAGGACTCCGGGCTGCAGAGGAATGGGGCCTCATGGATCAATAAGGACTCAGGGGCAGAGGTGCTCATACCATGAGCTAACCTAGGTCTGTTTTGCTCCATGTGTATGATGTGGACATGGCAATCTGCTACTTGAACCAGCACTTCCCATTCCTCCTTGTTCTGTAGTGAGATGCCCATGAGGATTTGTGTCAATCTGAGAAAGCTAGTCTTGTGTGTAAGTTGTCTCTTACAGAGCACAGTGTGCACCATGTATTACAAAATAGATTTGTCTGTAAATGATACTGACCTTTACCATGGTGCGGTCTGCTTGAAAAGAACGCCCTGAGGAGACATATGGCACCGAGTAGACAACGCTCTGATTTCTATAATTTGTGTGTGGTATTTCTGACTTAGGAAAGGCTAAGCCATTTCAGTGCTCTCACCCCCCACCAGATACCTTAACACCTTCTTATCCAGACTCTGGCTGGTAATGCTGCTCTAAGCTGAACTATTTTGGTAAGGATGGATGTGTAGAACATCGTTGTCCCAATAAGAACTCCAGTATTTTTGCTCTTTCCTTTGGTTGGAATTAATTGGGTTCTTCACACAACTGAATTGTTTGCTATGAGCAGAAAGGCCACGTGCGAGTTGTCACTGATGCGATGTGCATTGTGGTGTGGACCATATTATAAATCTATTTGTGTGCATCTCTTAGCCCCAAAGGAATATCTTTAACTATCATGGTTCACAGCTGTCTCTCACGGTGGTATTGTGACACTGTGTTTGCACCACTGCAAGCAGTGAAGTACAAAAAAAATCCTTCTCTGCCTGTGGAGAGGTGGAAGCATTTTCTTAAGGTCAGTGGGGAAAGCTTTCATGAAGAAACAGATTTGATGGTGACAAGGACATGAGTATTGGTAGAAATCATCATTTGGATTATGGTGGTGTTTGAGGGCCATTCCTGGACTAAAATCCTTTAATAGCAGTTTCTGTAGAAAAATATAACTTTGCTAGGTTGCACACAGTGTCCCCTCCTACTCTCCTTCGGGAAGCTCTTCCAGAGCACTAAGTCAGCCACTGAGATATCTTTTTTTCTGTCCCCTTGGACCTGTTAAACTTGTTGCATCTGACAGCCGTTGCTGAAATAACTGAGTCCGGTAGAAAGGTGGATGATCCTTGGGACAGCATAAGCTTAATTTAGTGTAAGAGTTTTTTAGATTAGTACCAAAACCTGTTCTTGGATGCCCTACAGGGTAGGGGGACCAGCACAGGCTGGAATATTGTGGTGTGTTGCAGCACATGGATGTTTGATCAACCCACAGTGAGACTGAAACTAGGCAGCAAGCCCAGTTTCTTTGTGAACTCTGGTCAGAGACAGGCAAGGCAAATATGCTTCCCAGGAGTCAAGGTGGTGATCAAGTCTTTTTGTTTCCTTTCTGGGAACTGGAAACAGTCCCATCTTGCTCAAGACATCATTGCAGTAGCATGCCTGCCCTCAAATGGTTAAGTGCTGGTGCTTGTCTGAGATATTTCCCTCTTCTGGGGAATGTGTTAAGCACTAAATGATGCACGAGCTCCATTGGAGGGAAGTGTTACATTCTGTATGAAAGTGTACACAGACTATTTATTTTTCACTGATGATTTTATTCTGGTAGCCAGGTGTGGTTCCAGGCTAACTTGACATGCTAAGCAGGCCCCAAGGCAATGCAGTCATTTGCATTCCTCTAAACAAACATATCCTCTAATTACTGTTTTTAAAGTGATCTCACATAGGAAGAAGCAATAGCAAATAATTGTATAGGGTGGGACACACGTCAAACTGGCACTGGAGTGAAAAAAACATCTTGAAGTTGTAATGACTTGTCTTTATATTTGGTATGCTGCTTCACTTGCCCCAAATTTAGTATGATCTAAATCTCTAGTAATATCTTGTGTGATATTTCCTAGGAAAGATTGTTATCTTAGGGATCAGTGTCTGTTCAAATTGCAAGAAAAGATCTTTTTCTCATCAGTTTGTCTCTGCTTTATGTGTTTTGCTTTTATTATTTGCTTTTTCCCATGCATATTTTAACAGGTGAGTACTTGTAACGTCAACTGGGGACTGAAAAGGACTCTCCTGTGGTAAAGCCAGAAGATGCTATAGCCTAAGTTAGAAGAGCTCATCTCTGCAGGAAGCATTGTAATAGGCTTTTAACAACCACACACAGGGTACAGAGTGGGATCCGGAACGGGCAGTCATCAAAGAGCTGTATCTTGAGGAACATGCAATCAAGACAAGCAAAATCTCTTAGTGATTAACACTCCAGTCAACTTTCATTATGAAGCCCAACTTTTGATCCTCACTTCTCCCCCTGATCATAGCTTGCAAAATTTAATTGGCCTCAAAGGTGACATATTTATTTTTAAATAAGCTGCTTAGTTTTCTGCAGAGTGAAAAGGAAATTAATCCAATTCATATTTAATGACAGACCACTAGACAATATGTCATTTGTTGAATGCTTCTGTGTGTTCTTCTGAAGTTGCCATCCCCTACCTTTACTGTGCCACCAACAGTGACTCTGGGCGAGTTATGGGCTCTGGGCAATGTCATTCTCTGGTCTTCTCTGTGTGGGATAATAATGACAGCAGCTTCAGTTTGAGCTTACTTTTTTATTCTATGTGTTGACTAGCAGAGTTAGCAGATCTCCCATACAGCATATTGGAGATGATGGCTTTATAATTACTCTAAGAATTCTTAGTGTCTCTAAGAATTCCCCAAAAGCTCTTTATGATTTCACTTTAAAAAAAATATCTGAAATTATTTCATCAAAAAGCACTTACATTATTAAATTAAATTGCCTTCTAGTTACCTAGTTTGAGGCTGTTTCCCTTTTATTTGTATAAACCTTTTCTGTCTTTCCATTATGCATTTTGTGAATTATAGAATCATGGAATCACAGAACCATTTTGGTTGGAAAAGACCTTTAAGATCATCAAGTTGGACTTGGCTCAGTCTTGGCCAACGGTGGGTCTGTCTTAGAGCTGGCTGGTATTTGCTCTATTGGACATAGGGGAAGTTTCTGGCAGCTTCTCACAGAAGCCACCATTGTAGCCACCCTACTACCAAAACCTTACCATGCAAACCCAATACAACATGTAATATTACTGCTGGCTGCAGCCACAATGTGCCATGGCAGTGTGTCCAGGAATGGGGCACCTGTGCCAACACCAACCCAGACAGATACTCAGCAAAGAGCATAGGAGTATAAAGAACAGAGAAAGGGAAAAAGTCTTTTTTAGCTGTACTGCACTGTATGGGTCATTACAGTTAACCACCAGAGACCTGTTTGCATTTCAGAAAACAAACACTTTAATAAACAATTTCTTTCCATTAGAATTCAGTCAGAGGCTTCTTTGTTCAGACTCTGCTGAGATGGTTATATATTTTTCATCCAAAAATATTTTAGTTTAATCGGAATGAACTGCAACATGCTTCAGCTAGCAATAACTTGAGTTTGCACAGTAAAACATTGCAGCCTCTGTAATGGTAATAAACTGTGACTTTAACAAATACACTAAGTGGGAACAAATTCTAAGTGGGATTGCTTGTGATACAACAAGAATTGTGTGCAGACTGAGGGACATAGCTGTTTGTATGAATATCATAAACAGCTGAGTTTACATATTTGATATGATCCTGTCTGACTCCAAGGAGATAAATGAAATTAAGTTCTCAGAAGGGAAGTAATTAGACCATGACACAATGGTGAAGATAAGGCACTATGGGAGTAAATGTCCTTGAATAAACAGGGAGTGGAGGGAGCTCTTAGTGGAGAAATACAGGTTTCATTAGCTCTCAATAGATTAGCAAAGCTGAGACTTCTCAAAACTAAAATGAGAACTAAAGGGGCTGCTACAGATTTGATGATCCTGGCTTTGGAGAGAGAAGGGACATGTTGGTTGGGGAGTGGTGTTGTCAAGAAATATCCATCAAAGAGAGGTGCTGTCAAGAAATATCCATCAAAGGGACGTCCTAGGAGGAAGGTCTGCAAGGTTGGTTAGATCCAGGCTGAGAGGTGCCAAAAGTAGAGGGACCACCTGTGTGAAGGTGCCTGCAAAACAAGGAGTCTGCCCATTAGAGTTATGGGACAAGAGGGTTTGGCCAACCGCCTTCAACCCAGAGAGAGGTGGGAGAGGTGAAAGAAGTTCTTGGCAAAGTGCACTGTTGTTGACATTAATTTATTTCTTCTAAAATTCAGCAAATTCCCAGCCCTGAAATCTGCCTTTGTAGTGACTGAGACAACAGAATTTTTTATTATTTCACCTGACCTTTAGTTAAACAAATAATAAATGCTAGCACAAGGAAATACTGGCTCACCTTCCTTTCAAATTGTCTAACAGCATAACTCATTTGTTTGGAGAATCAAGCTCTAAATCTCTTCCTAGTTACATTAATTTTACATTTGGTTAAATTTCTTTTACTTCAGCAAGGTTCTTTCTGAATTAAAATCTAACTGGATGTAATCAGCTATTAGAATGAGCAGCTTGCAAACAGTGCCGGTGGGATGTTGAAGGTTTTTTATGTGGATCAGCCAGAGCATCTGGAAGCTCATGATTGTGAGAAGCAAAGGCATATTTTCTGTACAAATGCCTGAAAGTAGCTTTTGTACCATCTTATCAGGTTCACATGAGCCATGGATTCCTAAAGAGATGGGTATTGGTTGATTTTCTATTGGATAAAAGACGGCATCAGGGTTGGCACTATGGGAGGGATCCTCTTTATCAAGCAGCATATTTAATCATACTGAATCCTTAAAAGTTATTTAAGTTTAAAATATGTCTTAGTCTTAAAAAATGAATTTGTATTATAAAATGTGCAGCAGTCCTCATTTCAAGGGCAATCACCTGGAAATCATGGGTCTCTCCGTTAAAAATCCACAAGTATTTTTTAAAAAAATCAGGCTGTAGGTGAGATTTCTTGAAATAGCTGGGAGTGGATGGTCATGCTGAGGGACAGGGAGGTAGGAACTTCTGTGTCAATTCTGGACTATGATTTGAAGCTCAGTAAAGAAAACGACCTCTTGATTTCAGCTGTTGGCCCCACTCCCTGCTGTGGATGGACACCTCATCCACACACCACTCAGCCTGTTTATAAAATGATGAAAAGTAAATCCTGTTTGAAATGGGGGATTAATGTAGTCAAGGGGCTGCAGTGAGCAGAGAGGGTGTACACACATCTGTCCTCTTGTTTTATACTGCAAATCATCACTGCGATGTCTGAGTAATGCATCAACTAGATTAGAAATTGCCAGGTTTCTGGCAAACTTAATGGAGATGTTAATCACCGTGCTTTGGGGGTTATAAAATACAGTTCATACTCATACCTGCTTGATGTTTGGTAACTAATTTTAGATTTCTATGTTTGAAAATTCTTTTTAGGATTTTTTTGTGAGTGACATGGGCAAGCAAGAAAGCAAGGAGACACTTTAGTCTTGGAAGACCTTAGCAGTTTTTGCCAGAGAGTCATGTTCTAGCTTTTTCTAAACACCTTTTGAAACGCTTTTCATAGCTAATGTCCTCAGCAGACACGTATGCGGGTGAACTCTGGGACTAGGAAGCGTCTTATGCAGTGGATGGATTCATCCTGGGAGACAGCTGAGAGTTATTTTCAGAAGGCAAACTCTTTCTTCAGGTTTTCTACTAAAGAGGGGAAGTTTTCAAAAGGAACTGTGCTCACAGTCTGCCGAGTCAGCATATCCTCAGGCTGCTCTGCTTAAGCCCTGTTCCCAACTGGTATATCCTTCTCAATGGGTGCTGGAGAGGTCTCAGTTTATTTCCAGGCCTGCAATTCCTTCCCTTGGCGAATTTTTCCACTTTTGAGGGCCACTTCTACTTTAATTCCTTTAATTCCTTTGGACCATTAGGCATCTGTGTTCTTCCTCTCAAGAGGACTGCTATTCTGGCAAAAAAGAGATGGAGGTTGTTTATCCGCAGAGCTCTTTGGCAAGTCCCATCTTCAAACTGTAGCATTGTTTTTTGGAAGGAAAAGGAAACCCTGAGAGCCAGGATAGGATGCAGATTGTCTTAATGTGGTCCAAGGCCTGTGGAAATGATTTGCAGAGAAAGCTGGAAGCCTGAGAACAGCTCTCCAGAAAGTAAAAATGCTGGATGGAGATTTGCCTAAAAGTAGGCAAAGGCAGAGCCTGAGCTCCTGTCTCTCTGTGAAGCTTGGAGACCTGCCTCTGGGCAGTACATTAACTGCTTCTGTTCATCCTGGAGTCTGATCCTACAGCCCTTTCTGGAGGTTGGTATCCAGTTGAGAGGGGCTTACTGCTATGGTTGTGCACTCCCTTCCTGGTGGGGACGTGTGACCAAGTGGTGAGACACCTGGTAGCTCACAAGTCCCATCTCTTGGGTGGCTTTACCACCTACCACCAGGCTAACAAACCTCCTAGGTTTAGGTGTTTTCACCCCTTCCTAATGAAAGTGGCATCAGGACTGCAGGATTCAGGGGTCAGAAGGAGAGTATGCCATAGTGTGATCACTTAGTTGGGATCTGGAGCAGGCAGATCTTTGTTCTGCTCTGCTCCATGGCCATGTGCTCTGACTTACAGATACTGGATTAGCAGCAGCCAGATTCCTGATAGCTAAAAGCTGTTCAAATGTGGTCCAAAACAGTTCAAGCCACAGAGGAACATGTGGTATGAGAGACAGATGCAGGTAGATAATAGAGCACAAGGAATCAGGAAGATCATTAGAATCACAGAATGTTTTGGGTTGGAAGGGACCTTTAAGATCATCTAGTCCACACCCCCTGTCATGAGCAGGGACACACAGGCTTTAGGTGCCAAAAAGAGCTGTGGTGAGAGCTGTGGTAGTGGTCACCCTGAAGCTAAAGAGCAGCTCCAAAATGTGTGGGCATCCCATGAGTGTAACAGGCAGCATAAAGGTACTTGTTTGAAAATCCAATTCTTTTCTTGATGGACATCACCACCTTGTTAGAGGTGAGAACTGTGTTCAGTGAGATGGGTAAATTGGAGATGTGCTAAGAAGGTCCTTAAAGATGGAGATAAATGTGTTATGTTTCAGGGAATAGGTAGCATAGAGCCAATGGATAGTGCATAGGAGTGCACAGTCGAAAACATGGACTAGGAAATGTGCTTTACTACAGTGTAAGTGCATGGAAAAGGCCAGAGAGGAGGAGATCACAGTAAGTGAAACATGTATATTCAGGGCTCTTCCTTTCCCATTCTCTTATTCGAGACAGCACAAATAGAAGCACAAGCCTTTGGCAACTCTGTGTGACCCACTGTCACTACATGGCACAGCTGGCACAGGTATGACTCGTATATGCGAGACAGCCTGCCGCGAAGAAGAAAGAGCTTTTCACCTTCAAGTGGGCTTCTGACAAAGAACTAATGGATGGGGAGGAGGCACCTGAAACCAGAGGAGAAAATAAGATGTGAAAACAAAACAAAAAGTGCAAACAGACCAGGAGGTACTGAGTAACCGTTAGACTAATGTGAGATTAATTTTAAGTGTTTAAACCATTCACGCTGAGTGATTAAGTGCTGTGAGATTTGACAACTCTGATACACTCAGAAGTGTATTTTTGCCTGTCAAAAGCAAAATGACATGTTAGAAACAGAGCCTCACCTTGCCCACCTGTATCTGGTATGGATTTTGTAAAGAATAATTCAATTCAACAGTCTGTATTAATCAGAATGGTAACAGTGAATTGTGTCTGAGGTAAGCACATGCATGACTGACGCAATATTAATTGCTCAGCAGATTTTGTACATGGGATTATGACTATGTGACTTTACTGGTGTTATAGACCTGGGTTCAGGTCACTGAAACCTGTCTATCCCTTGGGAAATCTGCTTTTTTACGTTGCTTTTTACGTTATGCCTTTTATGTTATGGTGTCACCAGAACCAGCTCAGAGGTACCACACCAGCATGGTGTGGACCAGCTCAAGTGTGAATAAGGACACAAGGTTTGCTTGTCCTGTCATCTAGATAAGATCATCTTTAGATATCTACGAGTGTGTGTCCTTGGAATAAGAACTGTCATTCTTCTGCCCATTCCAACTCTGGTTCTATCTTTCAGAAAGGTATATAAGGTGACAGAGAGCCATTCCTTGGTGTCTGGTATCTCTAGAGGTTTCTGGCTGGTTTCTTGGCCATTTGTGCCTCTCAATAAGCCTGTTAGTTGGCATGAAATCACACATTTAAGCCCAAATGTGGATTTGTGATTTTTTTTTTCCCCTAAATATTTCCAAAGCATTTTTCATAATGTTTGCTGGCAGCTTGTGCCAACCTGAAGCCTGAGCATGTTTGCATGCTAGCTCTGGCTCCCTTTGAAATGCTCATAACTTCTTAAATTCCAGTGGCTTTGCAATCTTTCATTTTTGGTCCTAGCTCAAAGGAGGTTTTTTTTTGTAAAGTGTGAGAACAGCATGCTAGCTCTGGCTCCCTTTGAAATGCTCATAACTTCTTAAACAAATTCCATTGGCTTTGCAATCTTTCATTTTTGGTCCTAGCTCAAAGGAGGTTTTTTTTTGTAAAGTGTGAGAACAGTGTTTCCAGTCACACCTCAGAGCTATGTGAGTGGGGAGAAATGTACTTTTTTCCAGATGAAGGTCATGATTTCATAATGAAGAATGGTTGAAATTAGGAAGTTAATGGAAACTCAGAGCTGAAGCATTAACTCAGCAGGTAGCTTCCTCTCTCTTACAGTTCCATTGAGAGCACACAAATGTCCTCCTGACTGGAGGAAATAATTATTTGCATCAAATATGTTGTTATTTTAAAATCCCACCAGAACACAGAGTGACATGGTAATGCAGTAATATACAAATTGAAGTATAATTAGGTGGCCATAGCAATAAAACAGGGAAAAAAGACAGGATAGGATGCCTGTCAGGATGCAACTCTGATGGAATTCAGAGTTAAACTTGAAGGGGCATTGCACAGGAGAGTGTGAAACATGAGAGGACACATAATTGATATGGACCTGTGCAGTTTTAGGTTTTGAGCTTAGGCACAAATTAGGAATTGTATAGGAACATCTGTGCCTCTATTTATGTTGCATTTGGAGTTGCGATGTTCTGCAAATTTTATTCCAAATTCAACTCTTGAGAGATCACCAGATCACAGATGATAAGACCCATGAGAATGTGTACATTCATCTAGAAATGAACTTCTAACCTCAAGTTTGTGATGCTAATCACATCACCGATTACTTTCCCAGCAGTTTTTTCTTACTGTGCTCAGCATCTGTGAAGCGCCAATATACTTGCAATTTGTGACAAGACATTGAATTTACTGAAACCACATAAAGCTGAGGTAATGATAAAATAGAGGTAGGTTTGATGACTGTTTCATGAAGCATCCTAAACAAATGCACTGTCCCAATTAAAAATACAATAAGTAGGAGTAAATGCTGAAAAATCACACCCCTTGCTTTGTAGCTCCTTTTTTCTTGTGGGAGAAGCCAAGAGTTGAGTAGCTTCAAAGGCTGAGCTAGAGAATGTTCTTCCCAAACACATGCTCCACCCATCTCAAAATTGATACACCCTTTGTGGAGCAAGATTTGTTGTATTCAGGGTTCTCTAGCATCACCCTGTCAAGTTCTATTGGCAGATGCACTTTAAAAGGATACAGCTTAAAGGTATTTATTCAGTATTACTTGTGGTGAGCACAGCAGAGGAGAGGGCGATGTTACCAGAGTGCCCTGTGTCCATCAGCCCTAAAGCTGCATTTAGTACCATTTATTTTAGACTTCATCTAATAGCTACCTCTCATTCTAAATACCTTGAATTAATTAGATGTATTGCTTAGGAAAAAAATGAGTCACTGTGTGTGACTTGTATTTGTGACTTGGCTGCATAAAATATTAGAAATCTATAGCACTGTAGTTTTCAAGTTGGTTAGAAAAAGTTCTCTTGAATGCTGTGAAACAACCCATTTTTTCCTGTTTCTGATTTCTTCTTAGTTGAGTGAACAGAAACAAAACATTGAAAAAGATAGATCTGCTATCATTGCAATTTGAAATACATTTATAAGATCTTATTTTCAAACTAATTTCATTCCCATTTCTGCTTCATCATGACATGCAAAAAGTCAATGGGCAGTGGTAAAAACTAGAATAATGGAAAAATAACCCACACGTTGTTGCAATATTACTCTTTAGCCCCACAGTTCCTACAGTTAGACATACGTTTATTTTACTAGAAGGCTTTGTTGTCTTTTAGCATTAATTACTGCTTATGATATTAATATTCTGCCTGTTACTGTCTGAAGTATTGGTGTTGTTATCCTCCATGCTCTGGAGCAGGACAGTGCTGCAGTGGCATTAAAAACCATAAATTCCATCTGTAGTGGTTATTAGGAGTTTAAAACTATGGAAGGATTCCAGGCTTCCAGCTCTTTAGTGCCTATATCACCTTTAGAAATCATTTGGAGGTATATTTTTAAGATATTTGGCTATCTGAAGATGCCCAGGAGGATGTTTGAAAGTGCTTTGATGCTTAGTTACTGTAGGAAGTTACTTGCATCATAAGGTACCTAATAATCTTTAGAAGTGTGGTCCTTGACTACTAAGTGGATGTTTTTAAAAATTTTACTTCCATGTCATGGGAAAAGAGAGAACTGCAATTTAAAGTACTCTTTACTGGGCAGATGACTGCAAGGATAGACCTGGCTTCTGGCTTAAGCTTCTCTGTTACATCCCCAAAAGCACTCTGGGGACTTTTGTGAATCCAGGTTTCTTTCTCCTAAAAATAGAAACTTATACATAGGGTCCCTGTACACCACAGTAATACAAGTTAGCAAGAATAAATTAACTTCAATGCTATTTAACTTTTAATTAGACACCCTTTATCATATCCTTTTTAAAACTGGAGAGATTAACTTTCTCGGACATATTCTCACCTGGTTAAAAACCAATTAGGTGTTATACACAAGCCAAATGCAGCCTTTTTAGCAAAGGTTTCTGCTAATTATATTGTTCTGGTTAAGTGACTTTTCTGCCACTTGATGTGTCAAGTTCAGGTCTGCTTTGGACTCTACAGCGATGCTGCCAAGATTTGAATTCAACCAAGTGAAACCCCCCAGCAGTCTTGCCTGATGAGAGATTTCAAGATTCAGCCCATCTGAATTATGCCACAATTAATTCTGCCCGTTGCAGGGAGTTTTCTTTCTCTTCCGTCTGTCTGCTTGTTTCCTGAAGACCACGTGCAAAGCAAGCCCAATAGCAGTAGAAGACATATTTTTGTCTCCAGTATCTGGGAAGACTCAAAATAAAACAAGCTTGAATATCAGTAGCCTTCACTTAAATTTAAAATGGCAGGTTCAGTTACAGAGGACTGAAGCCGTATTTTCCTCTGTCATTACCAGCTGTTCAGGGGAGTAGCTCTAAGATGTTCAGTAGTCCCACTGCTTTCACACAGGTGTCAGGAGAAGTGAATCTGCCTTTGAGTTTGGCTTTCTCTATGCTGTGATTGAGGACAGTAACTCATAATGAACACAGAGTGATGTGGTTGTCCTCTGAGATCAGTCCCCTACTGTGCAGAGCTTTCCCACTTACTCTCGTATGGTATAAGGTGTATATGACTCACCCGAGGGCTATTGGCACTTCCCACAGGCAACTGGGGGAGCAGTCTTCTGTGTAGGAGTGTCCTAATACAGTGATGATGAAATGTGGAAACCTGCCTAGCCTCTTACTTATCCTTCTGTCTTTCTCAATAAATAAAATAAATTGCCTTCCCAACAGCTTGATGGGGAGGAGGGGGGTTTTCTGGCAGGTTGCTGCTGATGTGTTTGTCATGCGGCTCATCCCTGCAGACCGAGCATTTGAGTCAGAGTGCTGCTGAGATACCAGCTAAGGATTGCCCAGGAGCCCCAGGAGAGCTCCAGCATCCTGGTCTGTTGGCTTCACTACTCCCTGGGCAAGTGGCCATGGGGCCAGCCAGGTGGGCAAAGTGCAGGCAAGCACAGCTGATGTGCAGTGGTCCTAATGACACCCATACATCAAGACTTGATCCAGACTCAAACCCATACATGCTAGGAGAAGCAAAGTGGTTATTATTTTATCCTGTGTGCCTGTAGGATGTCACATCACTTTTGGAGAGCATTTGCTGTTCCTCACTGTAGGAGACAACTGCAACTGCGCAAATCTGACAGGGCTGGCCTTTAGGACAGCAAGGAACTGTAATGGGCTTTAATTATTGCATGCATGCTCAAGCTGACAGGATCCAATCAAGGCATATGATTTTCTAGGCTGGCCAGCAACAGTACATGGTAGCCCGATCTGCAGAGCTGAGCCTATGAAGGACTTGTCAAGTTCATTGGGGGGAAAAAGTTTATACTCAGGTTGTCATTTGTGCTTGGTTGCCCATTTGCTTTTCTACTTTGCTTGTGGAGAAAATGCAGTTCTGAGGTGTAAAATTCTTTGGATATGATTGTAGAGCATAGCCCTGCTTCGTGCCGTGAGTCAAAGTGTCTTTTTGGTTACATTGCTGTCCTCTGAGTACGAAAATGGTGTCCACCTTTGTATCATTACTTGTCCTTATCATCAGCAGTATGGGTCCACCTCACCCATATGCACTAGATATTAGAGTAACCCAATAGCTGAAGATCTTGTACAAGCCAACAGCTGGGAATCTCAGCTCTGTCACATCTCCTGGGTGATAGCTACACTTATTTCCCATATGATGGAATGAAATACTTTGCTTTGTTACATCTTTCAGTCCCATGCTTGTCCAAATAGCCAGTTATCGATGTTTTTGTGTAACTTATCTATACAGGTGTGTGGGTTGTACAATGTTCATCCTTCATTAGTTTGTATTCACATCAATGAAGGAGATAATAGTAGACAACAACATCCCTGTGTCTGTGTCAAATGGATATTTCACGGATGGCAGAGCTTTCTTTTCAGAAGTGTAGTATCTGCTGCCAGGTTTTAGATATAACAGAATGTATGTGTACATACTGCACTCATCTGAGAACGAGGAGGCTAAGAAAAGAGCATTATACCAGTTATTCATCTCTTCATTCACTGTAAACTAATAAGAGCTTCTCATTTTGTGAGGCAAGGGACAGGGATAGCTGCTCTGCCTGCAACTAGCACACCTTTCCAAGGGTGTCAGCCTTCCTCTTTAAGTCCATGTTTGTCAAGGGTTTTGCAAATAGAACCTCCTTTTTTGTTTGTCTGTTGTTCCATGAAACCCTTTCAGAGCAACCCACCTCAGCTCAGGAGCTGCTCACCACCTCCAATGGCACGTAGCTCCTCATGTCTCCCAGGCAAGCGAGTGGGAATCAGCTATAATTACTGGCTGCACATGCAAATCCACGCTCCTCCAGACTGGAAAAACAGGGTTGCTGCCAACAACTGAAAGATGGTTCACTGTTTTTGGCTGAGATAAATCCTTGCAGTCACTACTTTTATCTTTTTCACCTTTAATAATTAATTCATCAGTAATATTTGTTTTGATGTGTTTCAAATTAAACAGTCTGGAGATTTTTGCTCAAGCTTTGCAAGCCTTTTTGAACGTTGCCAATTGGGATCCACTGCTTAGAAACTGTAGTTCTGATGGCTTGGTCTGCTTCTTGTGGAAATCAGGGATACTCCTGGAATATGGGATGGCACTGACAAGGGGATATTCCTGTTACCTTAAATGGGCTGCAGGTCCTACTGTAGGAATCCAAGGATTTCAGAAGGTTATATGGTCCTAGTCTTCCTGCTAGAGCTGTGAGTTATTCTAATAAAAGACCCAGAACTTGAACTTATTTCTTTAAAGGCTACTGAGCAGCCTTCACATGAAAATGCTTGAGACAAGTGGACACAAGGTTGACACCTAACTCCAGCTGTGCAATTTTTATTCTCCAAGTGTTTATATTAATTTGTAATGGTTGTGTGGGATTATAAAGTTCCACTGGTGCCTAGCAAAAACCCATGCATCTCTGCCAGAGATGTTCAGCCTTTGTCTGAGTTCTGTTGTGATCTGGATACGAGGCAGAACAGGGCATAACCTCAGCCTGTGTCCTGGTGAGGCAACGAGCCTGTGGGCTCACTCATTGCATGCTTAATGGACCCAGCAGCATGCCCAGCACAACAGCTGGCATCAGCTATTGTTCCAGAAATGGTCAGGATGCTGCCTCCAGTATCCCTTTAGCATCATGCTTGATGGTTAGAAAGTACCTCTAGGAAGAAAATACATGTGCTCTGGGCCTGAGGAGGTTCATACATCTCTCTCCCCTTCCCAGGAGGAAACCAAGCTATTTTTTAAGATCAGCAAACAGTCCCCCCTTTTTTCAAGCTCCAGTACTGCGCAGAGCGGTGCAAGAAGGCACTCCACCACACAGACTGCAAATGCCCCTGGCACTGCAGGAGCCAGACTAGTCTTTGCTCACAGGATCTGGAGAAATTAGAAATGAAGAGAAGGATTACACTGCTAGGGAGTATAACACGAGGTAGGGCATGGATCAGAAACTGCGAGGTGTATGTGGGTAGGTTTTGTCACAGACGGTGTTACAACTGCTTAGCTACACAGCTCAGGTTTCCAGCTGTGAAATGTCTCCAATTTGGCATTATCACCGTGAAATCTCATGAAAATATTTAATGAATATGGTATGTAAGGCTGGCATTCGTGATAGAAGACATACAGTGCTGGGGAAGAAAGGCCATTAAAATTTCTGGAAAGATTTTTGGGTCTTCACCTTTGAGTAACAGGAGATCATAGAGGTGATGGGTAGGATGTGAAAGATGAAATGGAGAGAGGTCACATTGCATAAGCATGAGACACGGTCTCCTGATATCTCCCCATCCTTTCTCCTCTTTGCAGTGGGTTATACCCCATGTAAGCACCAGAGAAGGCAGCTGCATCGATAGCAGAATCACTCAACATCCTGCTAGGACACCCGCTCGGGACAAATCCCATCCTGGCTCGTTTCTTTGCGTATAGAAATTACATGCCAGATTGAAGTGCTAAATCCTGAAATAACTAAACTGGCAAAAATTGTTTATTTTAAAATCATCACCGTCTTCTAAGGCTAATAGAAGTGAGTGTCCTGGTGGGCATCTGTCTCTTTCCTGAATTTTGGCTGCCCTTGATTCCTTCAAATGCCTGCTCTGAATTTTGCTACCAGCACTGGGACTTTTATCACAGTCTCCTCTTCCATCACAGCTGAAGGGAGGAGTATGAAGTGATTCATCCCTCCATGTTTGCCTTTGTGTCTCATTTTCTAAGGCATTCCAAGGTCTTTCTCTTCTAACCAGATTTCCAAAGGAGACAGGACTGTATAATGGTGTTTCCTACTCACTCCAATTAACCTGACAGAAGCATAGAGATCTTAAAGATATTAGTAAAAACACTGATTTCCTTCATGTGTTGTGAGCAGTCTGTGGTTTGGAGACCACAGGTGACCCCAAAGTTCAACTCCTTGGCCTTCCAGGCACAGAGATTTAGCTAATCTGACCAGACAGTCAACAGATGGGCACTGAACCATCTGGCTTTGAGCTGGAATTAGCTCTACCTTGCCAGTGGTTAGATTAAGCAGGTGAGATGGGCAACGTGGGTGGGAATAAAAGATATCATGGTGGTAGGAGATCAGAGGAGGTAAAAAATGCTGTCTGGCTGTGAAACATAGTTAGCACCATTTCTATCTTTCTGCTTATAAAAACAAGTTCTCTTTCATTTGTGGTGCAAGGGAACATTCAATACTGAATCCAGTAAACCTCCTCCAGTTCTTTGCAATAAGCAAATGAAGGATATAACTTCAAAAAACCAGCAATCTAAATGCAAGAAGAGAGAAAAAGCAGATGTTTTGGCTTTGGAAGCTCTGTAGATCCACATTTGTTAAGAACAACTGACATCTGCCTGGTTTTGTTCAAATCTCTGCTGTGTCTAGTTGTGGTTCTGCTAACTTTCACATTATTTGCATGTATGTTTATGAGTGAGAGAGGAGACTACCGATCTGAGATGGTGGAGATCAAAGCCCTTTCTGTAGCTGCAGAAGCTGTCACCACTGCAGTACCACGTACTTGTTGGCTCTAGGGGGGAGAAACAGTGTGTGTGATATGAAGTAGTAGAAATTAATCTCAGTGCCATTAAACCTTCCTTCTTTCGTCTAAAGCTGTCTCCAAAGATGTCCGTTTCAGGGCATGGTGGTTGACTTGGGGATGTGAATCTGGTAGCTTTTTATTTATCATGGGCTACTGAACCCTCGGATGATATTAATCCAAGGGTATTATTGTTGGCATGAGCATTTCTAGATTTATGATCTTCCAACCTGGAACTTCACTTTTTTGCACAAAAGAAAATAAAATCAACCAACTCCCTTTTTTTTTCCCTCTGTAAACTTTACTGCAAGCAGTCCCAACCCATGCAGTTCCTGTTTGCTTCTTGTGCATTGCCTGAGGCCACCTCTCCTGGCTGCTTGAACTCATCATACAGTGCTGCCTGTAGACTATTCGCTGACTATGCAATGGTGGTATAAAAGACATACCTGCTAAGTGGCCTGAAATCATCAAGGAGACAAAAAGTTTAAATCGGAAATAAAATCCCACCAGATGGTTGGTGCCATGTTTGAGGGCGAAAGGTCTGCTATGAAGTCACCTTTTACAAGATACAAGATATCAAAGAGTTGATGGATGAGAAAGACCTGATAAATACCAACTGTACAAAAAAAAAAAAATCCTTGAACTGAAGCTTACATTTCTTCTTTTCACACCACAAAATCCACGTGGGAGGGAAACTTGGACGATGGGAGAAGTGTCATGCTGAACTCTGCTCGTGCAAATATCAGTGAAGCTATATGGGGAATATCCATCTGTAAAATACCCATCCTGGAGGATGTTTGGGGGCTACAGGATAAGAAAGGGAGGGGGTAGAGTTAGAAATATGGTTAGAAATATGGTACCTCCCATCATACATGTCTGATTTTCAAATGTTTGAATTGCAAGAAGTTTTGCATGAAAGTAAGACACTGTGAGTCCCATGGACAGCATTGATATTTGAAGGTTTTTCCAGAGCAGGACTAGTGGGTAGAGCTCTGCTGCAGTCAGCCAGACATTTCCAGGACAGCCATCAGTTTCCTTCTCTGTGCCAACCCTCGCCATCTCACTTACCCTGTTCCTCTCAGCAGACTTGTCACATTTTTCCCCTTGGGAGCAGGTTGATTTGTTCCCATGAGCTCTCACATCATTATGAGCAATTCTGAGGAATTTTTGGTAGTTTTCTTTCATGTGGAAAGCATTCTGATATGATCACTCTGTGATATGTGAGACTATTCTTATATCCATTGAAATTATTGAGCCGTTTCAACCAAATAAGACAGCTGAGCAGAGGTAAGTTTCTAGCGTCCTCCAGAGCAGAAGCTATGACTTAAACACTTTCCTTGGCCAACTGGTGAATTTATCAAGCCCATTAACCCCCATGCTGCTGGCAAAATTCTCTATGTGTGGAAATAATGGAATATTTATTGGCAAAGATATTTTGTTACTCAAAGCTACAAATCCTCACAGACTCAGGTTTTGTTAGTTCTGGCTTTCACAAAATTATTTGTGCTTTCTTGTGGCATTTTATCCATGACACGTGCTGCTCATGGAGGTGCAGCATAAATGTCATGCCTTGCAAATGTAACACTGACTCTGAGAGAGTTGTTATGGAGGGAACCTGCCCTACTTAAATGGCTCTCATGTTTGCACAAGGTTTTTGCACAGTGTTCTTCTAACTGATCCTAGTTTTCAGTGTTAAATATGATAGATGTTAATATAAGTGATTCAATCATAGTTTATAGCAAGCTTTTGCAGCTGGGATATTTAACATGCTCTCCTGACAGCTCGGCAGCCAAAGCAACAGCAAAATCTGGGTCCTCTGCTTTTATCCGTGCAGAGTGCTATCCCTCTAATTTACAATCTGTGGCAATATGCAACCAGTTTTCTTTCAGCTCTTTGGCCTCTGGGGTAGTCAGGAGCTGGCAGAGATGTACAGGAAGCTCAGTCATTAAAGGATTTAATTTCCCTTATTGTACATCAACTTCCTTATTTTAATCCTTTACTTCTTAAAAGCAATCTCCAGCCAAAGCCCATGGAATATATTGATTTTTAAAATTATTTATTTATTTTTGTTGTGAATGTTGAAATGTTCAAGTGAGTTTTACCCATTAGGGCTAGTTGTGATCCTATGGGACTTGTGCCCTTCTGGTGGCAGTGAGTAAGATGTGGTGTCTCTGTTCTGGCCCATGGTGAGGGTGGATTTAGGCATCAGGAGTGCCATGCTACATACTCATCACTAATGCCACAGCACACCCAGTTTGGTGTGATGGAAACTCATGCAGGACCAAATGCCACTCGTGGTCAAATTGAGTCTTGTTTCAGGAGTGAGTTTCATCTCCTTCAGAGGCAGAGGTTTCTGAGTTTCAACAGCACTGGATGCTGTAGCAGTCAGGGAAAAATTACAATTCCTCTATCAACGCTCTTGTGCAATGACTCCACAACAAGCAACAGGGACCAGTCCGTGCTTGGGGCTCTGCAGCAGATCAAATGATCTCCTCTCAGCCCTTGTTTGCACAGCTGCCATGCTCAGAAAAGTCAACTGAAGTCATTGATTGCTCAGTTCAGTTTGCTCCTTTAAGTGTTGGCTGGCAATTTGCTCATATGTTAAAATATTGCTCAGGTGCAACACTACCTCCATTAATTTGTGTTGCTGACGCCTTTGTAACAGCACTTGGGCAGAGGCATAGGCCTGAAAGGCTGGAGGGGAAACCTGATCATTTTGAATGGTTGCATCGAGCCTTGTGGCTCGTGCCTGCCTGCAGCACAGCACCCAAACCAGTGCTGCTCTGAAACTGGGGAATCTATCCTTTCTTTTCATAGTTCTTACCCGGATTAATCACTCTTCATGATTTGTTGTATGCTTAAATTTCCCTGGTTCTCCCTTTGAGATTTATTTTCCTCTTCTTTGTCCCCTGGATTGCAGCATTTGTAGGGTGAAGAGTCAGGAGTTAATTGGTTAGAGTATTGGCCTCTGTTTATTTGTAATTTTATTTCTAGACATCTTCTTTCTGTCAAATGGCCTCAGAATATTCCTGAAAATTAACAAAGCAGCTGTGGACAGAGGTGGCACCTGCCCTTCATGTCACAGATGGGGGAATTTGTGGGGACACATCAGGATGTGGGAGCAGCACCCAGGGTTTGCTAGAAAGGAGTGAGAACATCATGGAAAACAGCAAGTGTGATGAAGGGGAGGTTAAAAGGGTGGTAAGGGAGATTTCCTTAGCTGGATATTTCCTTGTTCATAACAATTTACAGAATCTCATCTAATTTACTTTAACCAAACTCATGTTTTGATGTTCACTTTTGGGGCTTTTTTTCTTTCTTTGGAGACAATTAATGGGAACTGCTGTCACCCCAGTCCATGTCCCTCTGCTACAGCCATAATGTTGCACCATCAGGTACTGCAACATCAATGCATTGTGCAGAGTTAATCCAGGGCAGGTTTATCTGTTGCAGTGTGGGAGCCACGTATTGGGAAGGGGGAAGGCTGGAGAGGGAGGACAGGGGGAAGAAAAAGGCTGCAGAGGAGTGTGGGTAAGATCCTCTCACCGGGATGAGGAGAAGGGATGGGAATAATATTCTCATTGGTTAAGATAGTACTTCAGGATTGGGGGATCTGGTTTCTTGGTCCCCTCTGCTCCCTCCTCTCCTGTGATTACAGAAAAACTTCTGGCTTTTCTGCATACTGCTTCCCCTTTTGTAAAATAAGAGCAGCACCTTTAAAAAAATAAAATAAATCCTGGCAGGTCTTGAGGAGATCTGATAGTCCAGTGAGTATTTCAGCTGAGCGAGATCACCGGTGGGACTCTGTGGAGGCATTTGGAGGCTTAGCAGAATGAATCCTCTGAACCTTTGAGATTCACTCGGTGCTTCTAGAGGGGGATAACAGCAGAGGTAATTAAGCTATTCCCAAATCCTTCCTGATCCATGGCCATCACGTAGCTGCCGTTGCACAGTGCTTTCCTCAGCTGTCAATGTACCCCAGCATCCGTGCAAGCCAGAAGTGTCTGTTCGGCTGTTACCCACATGTCTGGCTCCATCAATCTGCTCGCAGAGGTGTGGGACAATCTTGTCCCAATCCCCATTGGCCTTTTTGGTATCGACAAAATGCTGTGCTGTGACCTCACCCGATTTCCCAAACCCCGGGGTGATTTATTGTAATGAACAGTATTCAGCCTCGAAGGGTTAATTATTGTGTATCAGGGCTGTAGGCGATTGCTCGCCCATGCTTTAGAGAGAAGAGAGGAGGGTGGTAATTTCAGCGGGTGGAGTGAAGGAGTGGATTTCTGCAGAGGAGCAGGTGGCTGCTGCTGGCTGCAGTGACCTCTGCTGGGAAGCCCACAGCTGTTCTGGTCCAGCTTCAGCAACGCAACCTGCAACTTGATCTAAACAGTATGTTTCTCCCCAATTCAATAATTTTTTTTATTTCAATTTTGAATTCCATTTTCCTTTAAATAGCTTGTCATTTGAGTGTCCATCTGAGTAGAGAAACGCTGTGTAGGACAAGCTGCTTCATTTGCTGGTGTCTGATGTGCAATTCACCAGGAATATTAAGCACTGCATAACTCCATGGTTAAGGTCATGCTGGTTTTGGGGAGGCTGAGAGAATGTGGGAAAAAAAAAAGCCTCCTTCCTATCTCAGCAAACCCCTCGAGTACAGCGGCCACCAGAAGTTGGGGTGGCTGGTGCGTTCAGACATCACCTCCTAAAGGGACATCTTCCAAATACCCTCATTCTTAAGGAGGTGGTTCCCTTTGTACTTTGTGAGAGATTCAGCTTCTTCTGAGGCTTTCTTCCAGATTGCACTTTATATTGACCATCTCTCTAAATCCTACATGCTCATGTCCTGCATCTGAGGCAGATTGGCTCAATATGGAGGACCCCACAGTGGTAGGACTAAACCCTTTCTCCCCCCTTCACTTTAGAACTGAGCAAGTGTTATCCACCTTCAGAGAGCACAGGGACGAAGTTCCCATTTGGTTTGTAAATCAGAAAAGGAAGAGGGTCCTATATCAACCCTCAGCGTGCGGTGTTGTGTGTCTGATGAGCTCTTTTCTGCTCTCTGCATCCCTGGTTGATGGTCTTTGTGGGTAACCCACCAGTTAGCCACATGTGTGACAAGTGTTCTGGCAGCTGTCTCAGAGGGGTTAGGTTGGTTTGGAGAACCTCTGAGGTTCTCAAAAATAGAAATGCAAAGCATTAATATGTGCATGGTAAAAACTGTACAGCAGACTAAGTTGGAGGCTTTAAACGCTGTGGCAGATTATTTGTATTGTAACTGCCTTCTTTATCTTGATGGTATGAGGTTCACAAATGATCACATGAATGTGCATGTGTGTAGAGGAAAATGGATAAATACATATAATAATTTCCATTAAAAGTGACAATTTGCTTGAAATGTCCTTTGGGATCCTAGAGTACCTTTGAAGTAACTTCAACAAGGCGAAACTGCCCTTGCCCTTACCAGCCCTTAAGGGACCAAGCACTAGACCTGCACAGCAAAATAAAGATTTCTGAACATGTGCTGTGTAAAGCCAAGTAGGTGATGTATTGGTTTCCTGTTGTCAATATGAAGAACTTAATTTGTGATGCAGTCTACCTGGAAATTTTGCTAAAATATAATGGGATTTTCCAGATATTTATGTAGAGTGAGGAACCTACTCATGTATTTGTTGCTCTGACATCCTGTAGCATATTATATTTGAGCTCACGTATTGTTGATGTTAAATTTCCTGTGCAAGAAGGTCCTTATATGAATACAGCTTTTGATGACTGATTTTGGGCATAAATTCAGGTCAGTCATAATCTTTCCAGTGAATTCAGAGGAAATTGGATTAGTCTGCATTCTTACAGGAAAGATTCTGCTGGGCACAGGGGACCTTCTGCTCTCAGCCTCTTCACGCAGACATGAGGGCATTTGGGACCATCAAGGATGAGGTCCTGACACATAATTAAGCATCTTAATTAAGCTACTTGAACCTTGAATCATGTAGAGAGTTTTGTATTTGCTGATGATGCACTTTTACTTTCTTTCTGGATGTGTCCATCTGTTGTTTAATGAGCGGTCTCTGCTGTCTCTGCTTAGCATTTCCCAGCTTTCTCTTGCTCTTAAAACAATTGTCTGCAATTGGTGTGATTAATATCCTGCCCCTGGAGTTGTACTGGTAGTCTCTTTAGGGTTTGCACAAGTTAAATGTATCCTTTGGAAATTATTTGTAAGCATTTAAGGAGCAAACCCAGGGAGACATTGCTCTGAGTAGTTAATTAGATGCATGCTTGTAGAGATGATTTTTCTCTTTAAAGCTAGCATTTTGACAAGAAGCTTAGTGGGAATGATCGGTGGGAATGGCGAGGGTGTAGAAAACTCATGAAGATGCTTGGAGCTGTTGCACAGAAAGTACGTGGTGCTTGATAACACTGCAGGGAAACTCGGGTGGCCAAACCAGGTGTGACAACATAGAAGGGCAAATTTGGTGGGAAGGAGCGTGTGGCTGTTTTAAGGCTGCTGCCTCCTGTACCAGCATCTGCACAGGGGCAAATCCCTGCCTTCTCCCTGCCAGCCCACACTCTGCCTCCGTCACCCCCTTGCACCCTGCTTTGCTGCTGTCCAGAGACTTCAAACTCCAACTAACCATCTCCATTCATCTGACATGGGAACTGTGAACCTTTAATGCCCCAAATATTTAACCCTTAAACGTTTCAGCTTCAGAGAGGATTGAAGGATTTTTCTGTGAGTAATAACGATATTCTGGACTGCGAAGCACTCCTTACTGTTTACTTTGGTCAAAATTGTCTTTTATGCTGTTGAATAAAGCACTGACAAGTAGTGTCTAACTAAAAGTAGCCTTATGTTTTGCAGCCACATAAAAAAAATAAATCACTATTTCATCTTTTACTTACCTTGTCTTTTGTTTTTTCAGGATCAAGCATGAAAATATAGTTGCCCTGGAAGACATCTATGAGAGTCCGAACCATTTATATCTGGTCATGCAACTGTAAGTACTGAACCTAATGAAGTTTCTAAGTCAAAATTACCAACTTTTCTCATTCTAGTTTTGTTCTTTAACCCCAAAGATGGGATATCTGAGAGGTATTTGTCTTGCGTGCTGCAGTCTGCAAAATCCCTGGCAAGTGGTTAAAAATGAATCTCCAGGAGTGGTGGACTGGGTTGTGAAATTGGGAATTAATGTGTTTTGTGAATAGTGCCACCCAGTCAGAACTGGCTCCATATGTATGGAGTTGCCATAGTTTAGTTCTCTGTGACTCAACAGATACCTGGTCTGTACTGAGCAAGAGGTGACCCGAGATGCCACCATGTGCATGGGTGCATGGGTGCTGGATTTGCAATAAAGCATTGTCCTTGTCTCAGCAGCGGTGGTAGCTCATACTATTCTTGACATGTCTCTGTCTCCAGAGCTCCTCTTTTCCCCTGTTTTCTCCCTCTGAGCTTGAGAAGATCAGGATCCTATCAGGTCCATGATATGCTGGGGCTGATCTAGTCCATCCACCTGGCAGGGAGGAGGGAAGTGATGCTCATACTTGTCCTGGTTTTGCTAGGATAGAGTTAATTTTCTCTTAGTAGCTAGAAAGCATTGTGTTTTGGTCTCAGTATGGGATTTGTTATAAGAAGGATGTTGATAACATACAAGGACATCGTGTTTGGATAGTTTCCAAGTGCAAGCTGCTCCCCCCGCCTTCTGAAATCAATTTAAAACCATGGTTTGAAGTTAAAATGTCTTCTTACCATCTCTAGTCTTTTTCAATGATGAGGTCACCTCAAACAAGAACAGAGCAGACAGAGGGATAAAGCACAGCTGTGAAGAGCCAGATGTGCCATAGGGAAGCCTGGAGCATCTGATAGAGGCAGCTCTGGGGTTAAATACCCCATGGGAAGCCCTGGGGGACCATGTGGTCCCTCGCCTGTTGATAACATCCAGGCATGGGGATGTTGTTTGAAGCTGTTCTGCTGGCAGTGTGAGAAGAATAGTGCCCTGTACATATTTAATCTGTTTTTGAAGCCCTACATGTCAGCCCAGAGTGCTGCAAAAGGACTTGCACGGGAACATCAGTGTGTGTATGTGCTCTTAATCTGCCTCAGCCATGAGGTACATGGGGTACAACATGTTAGATTAAGCTTAATTTTATTAAAGTCATTTTGATGTTGTGCCAAGATGTTGCTGTTGACCCTCTTTGCTGCTGCGAATCAGACAAGGCCATGTTGTCCTCTGCTCTGCTCAGGGTATTTCCAGGGAAGAACCTTTCTGCACTTTCTTGGAAAAGGGTTGTGTTATCCCAAGGTGGAGAGGACAAGGTGGCCAGATACTCACCCTCACCGCTATGGACATTATATTAAGGATGGTGCAACCTCTGCACTGCCTCTGAGTTTTCATCAGTAGTTGGAATCGATTGGCATCAACAGTTGGGTGGCAACTCTGCAAAGTCTGGAAGACTTAAAATCAGTTCTGCATCCTTCCTTTCCCGGTTTCCATCTGGGAGAAGGCATGCATGGATAATCTCTTGTTTCCAAGGTAACACCAACTTGTTGATACAATAGCTGTGAAGCATTGCATGGCATGAGGTATCTATTTGTTTACATCTCTGCCCTATTTATTAATAGATTCCTCGTGGGTTTTTTAGCTTCTCATTTTTGTTTATTTCTCCTAAAGAAGACAATTGTTGCCTACATTTAAAACTGGACTTTGATACGAAGCAGAAGAGTTCTGATCAAGCAGCTTTCAAGAAGCAGCATTTAGATTTGGGGAGGGGGTGGGGAGAGGGGTTAAATTTAGGGCCACTCAAAGGTCAGTATTATGGGCACAACAAATCTCAAATCTGTATGACCTTCTCCCTGGGTCATTGCTTGCTAAGTGGGCACTAACTAATGTTTCCCAATGGAGATTTTTCGTTGCATGGACAGCATTTTCATTACTAGCCTTTAGAACACTCCTTGCAATGCTGTAGAAAATCCACATTACAGTCCCTGAGGATCTCACAGCACCTCTGTGGGAGAAGGTTTTTGGAGGCAGACCAAGCCTCGCCATGTGTGTTTGCCCTCTGGTACGTCTACAATTACTTAAAAGCCATGCTTGTTAGCAGGCCAACGTAAAGGATAAATATTGTGCACCTCGTTTATTCTGTCAAAGATATGGGCAAGCGCAGGTGGCAGTGTCTGTGCTGGAGCTGGTAGGGAGGTGAAGAGGCGGCTGTCCATGTCTGCTTGACACTTAATTTATTCCTGCCAGTCCCTCTGGGAGATCTTCCCAAGGTTATGTAGCTGTTGGTGAATCTGTCCTGTGTGTTTCCTGGCATGTTCATGGGGAAATCTGATCTCTGGCTTTGGTTTCACCACCTTGTTTTTACATACATTGTATACAAGTCATCATAAAACTGTTCAAACTGTCACAATCCTCTTAGTGCAAGGTAGACCAAAGTCCAACTTGGAGATCCCCAGCTTTGATAGCTCAGAATTTCATGTGCTGTCTCAAAGTGTCAACCTGTTCCTTAGAAATGACTGGTCCAATTTTTCTTTGTTTATTTTCCCAAAATACAGGACATTCCAACCCAGTGACTCTAAGTTTGGCAAGGTTATGAACAACTCTGTGCTGTCTTTTGCTCCAAGCAGTATTGCTCAGCTTTGGTATGAGATGGAGTTACCGGTGCAGCTGCAAAGCAATATACAGATGTAGGATAATTGGTGCCTCTCCTATGATGATTCTGCTAAAATTTTGCAGACACTATAAAAAAGTACTGTAGAGCATTTAGCTTTTGTCATATTTCCATTAGGGTGTTGTACTCTCAAACCAAGAAAACACCTGCTCCTTTCCAAACTTGGATTTCCTATTGTACCATTAAGACCTACACAGGCAACAAAGACAATCATTAAAAGACTCTGAAAATTTCATTCCTTCTGGATGCTGAGTGTGATTTCCATGGAGGATATAGTAGAAGAACAGGGAAAATAAAAGTGCTTTCAGAAATAGAAGTTTTATTCAACTATGTCTCGGTATGATAGTAAACTTAGTGAGCAGTTGCAGGATTTTTGGTTGCCATTGGTGCCACTTGGCAAAAATTACCCTACCATATCTCCTAAGCTACCTGTCTTGCTTCACCTCATCAGTCTAGGGAAATATCCTGATAACCTGTTGTGGTTTGTATTGTCAGATACTAATATTTCATTGGTATAATCAGCCTCTTTGGGTATTGATGATTCATTTTCTGCATGCTGGAAATGCAGGCGTGAAAATGGATTTACATAAACATGTCTTTTCCATCTGAGTGTTACGGAACTGTTTGCAAATGCTGTTTCTGAACCTCCTGCCTGGGCTGGTCAAAGCAGATTCCCAAAGCTCGACTCTGACTTCATCCGTATTGTTCGCCTGCATCGAAGCGTGAAGCAGCGACGTTTGGTTTCCTGCAGATTTATGTGCACCCTGCGTTAGTCACAGCCACAGGAGATGGGGCTGTTGCCTCTCCAAAAGGATATGGGGCCACGTTAAAAATTGATGAAGACATTAGTTTCCTTGTTCTTTATTCATCCATATTGGCTTAAGATGTGTAGGAACTTTATATTTTTGGTAGCTCTACTGTTCTGTCAAATTTGGTTGAAGTTCATCCCATGGGCCAGAAGTTACTTGGGGTTGGCAGATTGGGATGGAGAGCCATTGCCTCACTTCATCCTAGAAAACAGACTAAAAACAGGTCTAAAGCACACCTCCAAAACATATAAAATTCATCTGCCTGTCCCAGGGCAGGATATGGTGTCTGTACTGGCGATCAGTCTTAGCAGATATTTTTCTAACCTGTTCTTAAAAATCTCCAGTCACATTTCCTCGGGGAATCAACACTATTGCTTAACATCCTTATGGGTACGGAGCATTTCCTAATAACTAAGTCTTCCAGGCTGCAGTTTTAACCTGCTATGCTGGAAGTCTTGTTTCTCTAATTCCTCCTGAAGGTAACGAGACTGTTCAAATGGAGAAAGGTTACAGGAGCAGGCCCTGGAAAGCAAGTGGCTATGGAAGAAATGATTGAACTTGAACACTCACCTCTGAATTTCTCTGCACTTTTTTTTCACAGTCAAGAACAGTGCCAAATCCAGAGGAATTCCTGTTAGTACCAGGATCTATTAAAAAAAGTGAAAACTCTACTGCCAGTCTGGTATAGCTTTCCACCTCTTTGAGGGGCTGTGCTCCTAAAGACTGGGTCTGGTCCTCTCAGCATGAGGGCTGCTTTGCCTGGATCCTGTCAGCTGGTTTTTCTGATTCTCCAAGGAAACTGGAGTTATTTCCTGTGTGTGAGGTCTTTCGAGGCATTGACACCTCTGCTCAGTACAAGATTTAGGATGAGCAGACCAAATCAGTCAACTCAAAAATGCTTCTCCCTTACCTTTGCAAAAAAACCCAAAACCCAGCCCAAACTGAGCCCAGAATCCTGACCTTGGGGTTTTTCCAACTTGGCATCTTAACTCTGCTGAATTATTCAGATGATTTCCATCACAAAAAAGCCAAGATGACGGGGGCTTCTTCCTACTGGGTCCAAGTCACGCACAGAGGAGAGCTCTGCCCAGAAGTTTGCAGGCTCAGATTCCCATGTCCTGTTCCTGCTATTTATCAGCTCTCCCCCACCTCACACAATCACCTCATAACCCTGTAACAGCTTGGGAGGCAGCTCAAACAGGCAGGTAAATTTACCTGTGGAAAATTTGCAGAAGTTATTATTATTACTGGAACTACACTGCTTGTGATTTTGCCTTTCACCTGTATGTTTTGCAAATAAGTAAGCAGTAACTTACTTCTTATTATTACAGTAGGCTGTGGTTAAGTGCTGAATTCCCTTTGTTTTTTGAAAGCCCAATGCCTGAGTGCACTCTGAGAGCAGCCGAGCATGGACAGGGCGTGCAAGTGACATTTCAATGAAAATATTCAGCCTCCAAGGAAAACAACAGACAATGGAGGGAAGTGCTGTGTTTGCCAGGTTCCTTAAGGAGTCTAGCAAGGACGCACCGCGTTACAAAACAGCGATACGCACGCCAAGCTGCTATCACATCAGGATGCTAATTAAAGCAAAACATAGATCTGCCGCACTGTATTCCTTTGATGAGATTTATTCCCATACTTGGGGTTTTTTTGGTGCCTGTAAAGCATTTTGCAAAAGACAGAAGGAAATATCTCTACATTCTCAATGGGATTTAGATGAATGATAAAAGCAAACCAGTTCTTTAGCAGCAGAAAATACTTATGTCCAAGCACCTGAGAGAAGCCCCTCAGCATCACCTTTTTCTGTGAATGGTGTATTTATTATCATTATTAGTAATAGCAGTAATGGTAACAGGAGAAACAACACCAGTAATAAAGAACATTGGAGCTGATGACCACAGGCTAGGACATTCAGTTCATTTCATTGTGTGGGATGGGAGATCAGCTGCACACCCAGAGACTCTGCTCTTTATTTCCAATACTTCTAGCCCAGGTGAGGTGTCTCAAAAGGACCAGCCTGAAGTAGTACCCAGCACCCATTGAAAATACACCAGGTCTGTGTCAAAAGTTTTGGATCCCATTCTTCCAGCACCTCCTCGTGCTGCACAGGGATAAGATGTTTTATAGATGTACGTGGCAGATGGATCTCATGGGGTTTGTTAGCTAGGACACTTAATGGATAGGCCAGGGAAAGACCTGTTCCCAATTGCTGGTCAAGCAAATATACATTAATTTTATATTAATCAGTCATTGGATAAATTGTTCATGTGGTTTTGGGGCTTTTTTTCAGAGCAAATGCTACTTAAGAACTGCAGCACCAGGAAGGCTGATGCACACACATCTGGGCATGCCAGGAAGGAGCCTGCAAGGTGCCAAGGAAGCTTTGCTTAGACTTTGGCATAGCTAAGCAGAGACTTAGGGGCTCTAGTTAGGCAAGACTTAATTTCCTCACAGCTTGTGGAGTGAAACATCAGTGATTTCGGAAAAGCAGTCTTTGTAAGTCTGCAGCAGAACAAGAAATGTCACTAACTACACCCTGTGGTTGAAAAAAGTATTTTGCTGCTTCTATGGACAAGTTTTTTGAACTGGGTGGTGGTGTCCTATAGAGGGCACAGCTCTCCAGGCATGGATCCAGCTGGTGAACATGGGACGCAACATGGGATAGCAGCAACAGGGTTGAGCTCTGGGACCATCAGATCATGATCATGGGAGAAGCACTCAGGAGAATGAATCCTGGGCCCATCACAGCCTTCAACATGGACATATTGCAGACTTGGGCACAAACTGCAGAACTGGAATGTTAGATTTTGAAATCATCCTTATTATTTGGGTACATGCAATGCAGGTTTTGGTTGCAGCCTGTTTCTAGTGCTTAATGCAGTCAGAGCCTGGTCTATCAGCAGAGCTCAAAAAAGAGATGTCTTAAAAAAAATCTTGCCTTATCTTCAAAAGCATATTGACTGAACTACACAGGTGACCCTGTTAAAGGCTAAAGGAGTTAATCTTCCTGTACTTCAATACTTTCCCTCTAGAGCTTTGCAAGCTTCTGATCACATAATAAACCGACCTCTGGATCATGCCCCTGGGAACTGGGCAGTAGTTATTAATCCAGCATCAATTTCAAGTCTTTTTCTTTGGGGAAAAATTATTATTACATCAGTTGGGTGAAGCTGGTGAGTGTTCAATACCAAGGAGCATCTCCCCTTTTCCAGTGTCTGAGAGGTTATAAGTAGACTAGGAAAGATTAATGTTGAGGTAGAGATCAGGGCATGGGCAGATTTGTTAATAATAGATTAATAGATCACAGAGTGATCTCCAGGATTACTTTTAAACATCTGTAATTGTGTGGATAGTATATGATCCTGAAAGTGTGATATGTGCTCACTGGACGGCCCTAGTTACCCTTAGCACCTTGGTTTTTCTTCTGCTTTTTTCTGACCATGGTAGGACTTTGAGTAGCTCCTACTCCCCATGTCCCCTTCAAATATTGCACTTTCTCCTAAGGGTGGCACTGAACCACAGCCCTGTTGCTTCCTTGTACTGTTTTATGTGTAAAGGCTTCAGCCATGGATAGAAGCAAATGTTTTAGAGTCCATGGGCATCAGTCCAGCTTTCCTACAGCAACACAGGAATGGTGAGAATCTTCTTCATCTTGGGAAATATAAAAGACTTTCTCATGATGATTTCCAAAACCACTTATAGGCAGTCACCTTCAACAGGTGTAGATGATTGTCAACATCCTTGCTCCTAAGCTTGCACTCATTATTGTTAGCTTAGTCTGAAGTGTCCCATTACGGGCTCATTAGCAAGGCAACACTGAGGGTTTGTTTTTTTTTTTAATCAAAGCACTATGCTACATCTGATAGAGAGTGATTTTTTTTCCCCTGTAGCCTTGGGAATAAAGAGATAATGGAGAAACATTTCCACATTTTTATTGAGTGGACAGCATTATAACGTTGTTTGCTTTTACAGAAATGTGAACAGTTCAGATGAAAATGGATTTTTTTCTTTAAGATATCTATTGTTGCAAAGCTGCTGTTGTCAATATGGAAAACAAGAGGTTTGTCCAAAATTGAAAATAAACCTTGTTCTAATGCATTATTCTTTAAAGTTACAGAAAGATTTGAAGGTCTCACAAGTCAGACAAACTTATCTGATTGTTTTCCTATAGTGGTGAGTACAGTAAACAAGTACTTTCTGAGGGTTATTTGATGTTATGTCCAATCCTCAGAAAGGGCTGGTACCAAATCCTTAGGGCAAGACTATGTACCTTGATTGTTTTTTTACAGCAATAAATTTTGGCAGCATTGAATTCAGTTTCTACCCTTCAGCCCACCAGCAGTTCCCTTGCTGACTCACCAGTTCGGGCTCCCTGTTGCAGCTGGCCACGGGGGCGTATGCGCCCGTATGATATAGCTTGGTCTGGTGTAGGCATTTCACAGGGCAGCAACATATATCTGCCAGTAATCCTGTTTAATATCTGTGCTTCCCTGAGAGCAGGAGTGAGACCTTTCTCTCCACACAGCAGGCAGGTGGCTATTTAGAGCCCTGGCAATTTCCTCTCCATTTTGTTGGCTTTGGATAACCATCTCCTTCCTTTTATGCCTTGCCCAGAAGTTTCATTGCTGGTTACTTGATGTTTGCATAGTCACTGAATGAGTCTTTTACATTTAGTTCTGCATCTCTCAGTACCTGGTAATTTACGCTGTGGTGCACTAAAATCAATTAAATAGCTGGCGTTTAATTCAGGAGGAAGGGGCTTTGCAGCAAGGCAGATAATAAATGTTAAATCCATATATGCCACAGTATGAGAATTCATTATGATACGGCAGGATCCCTCTCAGGCACAATGTGGAGGCATTCTGATTAAATGGTTATGCTCACTTAAACAGAAAAGAACTTTCATAACAACCTGGAAAGCTTTGAAGTGAAATAACGCGGCATTGAAGCAAAATGCAAAATTAGCATTGGTGTTCACAAGTCTATTCTTTTACGTGGTAAAATCATTATTAAAAGTTGGTTTTCCCTCTTGAGTTTTCTTCTGGGGGAAAGTTGTAAAGATTGTGGCAAAGGGAACAGGAGTAGACTCAGGAGTGTTACGTGTCAGTGCATACCAGGAGATATTTAAGGATTTTGTGGCAAAAAAAGTAGGTTCAATTTTCCAAGCACGTTTGTATCTCAGCTCCAACCTCTGTTCTAGGAAGTACAGTCAGATAGGTTACACTGGTCAAGAGTCTGTATGCAACTCTAGAATCAGTGTTGGGCTAACTTGCAGTTATATTTTTATTGTATTATCAAAAGACTCTACGTACAACTTCCAAAAGAAGAACCCAATAAACAAGGTGATGATGAAGCATTATCAATCCCATTCATATCCATGGTGAAAGAAAAGATCTTTTGCTTTACATTTCATTTGGTACTTGCCCCAAAAACTCTACAAAGGGCATATTTTTAAAGTCAAGAAGATTCATCTGGTTTTCTGTGGCTGAGCTAAGGGCCAAGACTCTAAACAGGATTGTGTAAAACCTTGATTTTTAAATAGAAATACAGGTTTCTGTTTGAAATCCTGTTTTGACATCCTTTTGTAGAGCTGTGGTTACTTCTTACAGAAACTATTTTCATAGGACTGTGGAAGTTCTTGCCATAGTTGTCTGCTCGAAACATTCTCCCTGGAAAATTATTCAGTGGAAAATCAATCTGGAGGGTTTTTCTTCTTTCTGAAACAGTGGTTAAGTCTGCTCCAGCCAAAATTTTACTTTTTTAAGCATTTTGTAGAAAAGGAAAATACTAATGCTGTTGAAGCCTTTCTTTGATGCATTTATAGACCATGTGCTCATTTTATTCTGCTTCATGCCACTTGGTTATATCTTAGCCTGTAAAAGCCATTATTTTCCTTTAAATTGGAGGAAAAGTATAGTGAGAGACCCAAATACTCATGTCACCTTTTCCTTTCTTTGCCAGGACAAAATTCCCATTTGGTCCTGTGTGATCCTGGCTTAGCTGTACAAGGCTTTCTGTGCTACAGTACTGAGGATGCTTTGGAGGAGTTTGGTGTTTGTTCTCTCTGATTATTCTGTTGGTTAGTAGCGTTTAACCACTCTGTGATTCTGTATTCTTCACCCCTAATTGATGATACACTAAGGAGCACTGGCATCCTTGGGTGAGACATAGTGGAGCCTTTAAATGTCTGTATGTCTCTGATGAAAGAAGTTACCTCTCCACAAAATGCATTGTAAAAAAAAAAAAGAAGTCAGAAATACAATTTGAAATCCACTGAAGGAGAGCTGAGATTTGAAGACCTACGTAAGCATACAAAGAAGAAGCATTGTAAAAAACTGGGGATGGCATTCTTAATATTAAAAGCCAGTTAGCAAAATAAAATTCATGCAACTATTTATCTCAGCCTTAGGGTTTTTGCCGTTAAAACTCTGCTGTGAGTCTCTTACAATTCCAGAAAAGGGAGTTATTCCTTTAGGAGAAAACAGAGCCAAGCACCCATCCTGTCATCATTACAAAGCTCCTTGTTGTGATGGTGATGTTATATATACACAGTCCTGAAGTTCGTGGTCACCCAGTTGCAAATTGTTACCCAGTGCCACTGAATACAAGTATAAATGTAATTAAGTGATACTGAGCAGAGAAGGGAAATTACCTCGCTCTGATTGCTCACCGGGGTTATCTGCAGGAATATTTATCTCATTGCAGCCCAAGGTCTTTTCCATCGATTAATGCCTGTTTCCCTGTAAGCATGGGGCAGGACCATTTGCAGAAAGTGCTTCTGACATTTTGCTTCTTGAAGCTGGAGTCTCCCTGCCAGAAGTTTTTAAAATCTGTTCTTTTCAGATGGTTTTGCAGCTGGATTTGCTATATAGAGGTTTTATTTCACATTGATGCTGTCTTGCCTAGTTTGAAGGGTGGCGAGGGAGATGTAGGTACGATTTCTGTCACTGAAGATTGGGTCATACTTTATACCAGATTAAATATATTTTAAAAGGAAATTTCCTGGGGAAAGGCATTTTATCTTGCACTTTCTTTCCGCAGGAGCTTAACATGGTTGTAGTTGGAGTCCCTTTCCTCACTATTGAGATGTGGCCACCCTCAAGAGAGCCACAGCAGCTCCTGGAAACAGGAACATTTTTGGGAGAGGCTGTTTCTCTGCTGTGTGAGGGCATTTACTTTATAAAAGAGCAGGAGTGGGAAGTGCTGCCCGCAGGCAGGAGCAGCCAGGGCTACTACTGGCAGTACTTCTCACCAACCTGGAGAGACATGCTATTGAGCAGTGTCTTCTTTAATCCAGGCACTATCTGAGTTTAACTCAAGAATTAACTCAAGAAATTTGCTAGTGCATTCATGGCTGTGTATGTTCAAAAGTTTAGTGTAAAAAGGCAATTGTTTGCAAAACAGTGCAGGCAAAAAAACAGAGGGAGAGGAAAAGAAAAAAAAGTAGCTGAAGTAGCCACTGTCTGGGCATTTAGCTGAAGGTCTAGAGCTGCTCTCTGGCCTGAATATCCTTTTCCTTAGAGTATGTTGTTGAATGTGACCAGGTGATAGTCATATAGTAGGTTAGTACCTGTGGCTGAGCTTCTTACCTGACCTCATGTCTGCTCTCAGCCTGCTCCACTTGCATGTGTCTTCATCCAAGGTGTTCTTCTGCACAAGGTGTTTTGCTACAGGTTTCCCTTATCACACAGATGGATCTCCCACTCTAAAACCACAGCAGCTTAGTGTGCCAGAGACATCCTGGTGGGAACTGTGCTTGGTACTCATCTCATGTTCTGCTACAGGTCACCTAAAGCTGGTCTGCGTGTTCCAACCCCTTGGATGCTGATGGGAGGCAGGTGCAGGTATAGTTTATTGCTTGGTTGCTTTTCCTGGTGTGTGACAGCCTCTGGCAAGGCAAGTGACATAATGGTGTGCCTCTAACGTCATGAAGGACCACTGCAAATACCCACAGACTGTTAATGAGTCAGGAAGGATTGCCTGGCTCTACATTTTGGTACACTGCTGTGTTTACTGCTGGTGCAGCCCCCGGAGCAGGTTCTCCTGCTGTGACCACAGGGACAGTGACAGAAGAGACAGTTCACGGCTTGAAAGAAGAGGAAGGAAAAGCAGAAGCTGAGCCATATGGTACAAAAAGTAGAGGCAGAGACAGTATCTCAGTGGTAGGTGCTTATTAGACTGTCTCTGATGTGCTGGGAAGACTAAGTGCATTCTGTTAGAGGAATTGCAATGTTCTTCTGTAAGCTAAAAAAAATGTAGCAGTGCAAAGTAAGGGACAGGTCTCTTTATCTATGGAAAAATATTGTAGCCTCTTTACCAGCAATGTGTAAAGGGAACCGAAGGCTGCTGCTCTCCAGAGCCTCCCAAGGATGTTTTTGTGGTTAGAGCACATGGGTCTGAAAATCTTGAGCTCTTGTCTTATTCTGTCATTGATTTACATTGTGGTCTCAGATAATTTTGTCTTGTAATTTCCCTGCCCACAGAAAGGGAATACTCTCCTAATTAATTCTGGGTAAGATTAATTGGTTTTGGTTTTTATTTCCCCCCCCAAGTCAATGCTACTCTTCATGCAGTCAGTTGTTAAAAGAAATAAGAGTGCTGAAATCTGGCCTCTGACACTGTCCACCAAGGAGCACGGTGGTCCCTCTGGGAATGAGTAAAAGTGAATGGGCACGTTTGCTGGGACCTATTGACTATTTTTGAAAAACATATTCAGGTATGCCTTGATCCCCCTCCAGCATTTCAGGAGGTACCCCATGTTGTACAGTATCTATTCAGTGGCGTTATCCCTCCATCCATCCACATCTGTGGAGAAACCTATAGAGAACCTAACCCTGGCTGCCTGGTGATTCGGTGTAACAGTGTGACCAATGATGACCATCACAAAACTGGGGAAGGGCTTAGAGGGGAAGCTGTATGAGGAGAGGCTGAAGTCACTTGCTTTGTTCAGCCTGGAGAAGAGGAGACTGAGAGGAGATCTTATCATGGTCTATAACTTCTTCACAAGGAGAAGAAGAGGGGCAGGTCCTGATCTCTTCTCTCTGGTGACCAATGATAGGACCAGGGGAAATGGCAGGAAGATGTGCCAGGGGAGGTTTAGGTTGGACATTAGGAAAAGGTTCTTCAGCCAGAGGATGGTGGAGCACTGGAACAGGCTCCCCACGGAGGTGGCCATGGCACCAAGGCTGACAACATTACGCAAGCGTTTGGACAACATGTGCCCTCAGACACATGGTCTGAATGTTGGGCTTGTCCTGTGCAGGGACAGGAGTTGGACTCGGTGATCCTTGTGGGTCCCTTCCAGCTCACAACACTCTATGATTCTATGATCACTGCATAGATTTATTTATCCTTGTGGTATAGATATGTGGAAATCTAAAGCAGCAGAGGTATGACATCTGAAGTTAAAAATCTGCTTACACAGAGCCAAGATTTCACCTACTGTGCACAGATGTGGATGCAGCCCAATGCATCATAGCAGTGACAGAGAGGAACAAAAAGAGGCATCAATTAAAACTCTGGTAAGGGAGAGATATAAAACAGCAGTTTAAACCCAGTCTGTATAAAAAAACCTGAATAGCAGTATCCAGAATTTGAATGTCCATTTCTTTATGCTGTGGGTGGATGGAACTGGTTATTGCAGATAAGGGGATGAAGGTGCACGGTACAGCAGGTTGGCTCCATCACCTTCCTCTGCTTTGGGGATGGCAACTTGTGCTCCTTCTATGCCTGGCTCTCCATGGGGTCAAGGTGGGGTGGATGATTCCTCAGTGGAATCCTCAGTGTGACCGGATTCCTTCCAGGTCAGAAAGACACTCTGTGTCTCTCTCTTATTCACGTATGAAGAAGTGAGCTCAAAGTGATGAATGCCCCATTGCAATAATGAGTAAGATAACTAATAATCAGCTCTATGGTTGAAATACTTATTGGTCTCAATAATAAACACCAGAAAGGGCCTTTGGAGGAGGATTCTTGGGGGCATGAGAGCCTTAGACTTGATATATAAGCCTTCAAACCCTCCGACCCTAATGGAAAAGTGTTCTGGGTGTGCTCGGGTGTCTTATTCCCACTTTGTGGGATGGATATGAATGACCTTTCTGACTACATTTATACCAGTAAATAAAAAAGGTCTGTATCAGTGCTGTCCTCTGAGCTGTGTCCAGGCACTGGCCAGGAGGATGCCTGGCTCAGGGAGAACCAGCCCAGGGGAGTGTGCCAGCAGCCCTGGGGCAGTGCCCTGTTCCCATTCAGAGACAAAACAGGCGCAACCTCTGTGCCTCTGCTTCTCCTTTGGGAAGTGGAAATAATAGCTCTTTCTGCCATGTGTGAATACTGTGAGGATAAACATGTTAAACTCTACGAAGTTTTGAGATGCTATCAGTCTAGGCCTGTAAGTGTCTCAGAAAAACAGGCTGTGCAAAACACCAAGTGGTTTGAAGTACAACTTTTGGCACAATGAAATTGCTTAGAGGCTAGTTTCGTTTGATTTCAAAGGGTTTCCAAAATAGCTAGTCTGAATCCTGCAAAAAAAAAAAAAAAAAAAAAAGCACATTGTCACCAAAAAGTCATTAAAAAAAGAAAAGCAAAGCAGCCAAAATATTTCTACTGGTTTGACTTTTTAGATTTCAGAGCGGGACATGTCAGTTCATCCATTAAGTGTTGTTGATCTGGTGCTGGTACCACTGTCCATCGCCCTGAGGCACCAATCACTGCGGCAAGAGCTTCCTTCTGGCACGTGTTTTTTTCAGAGCTTTCTGGCAAAATTCAAACTTCAGTCTGCCCACAGTCCCACTACTGGTATGAACACAGGGTTTTCAGAAGTAGTTTACAGAGTTATATTCTGCAACGTAATTCCTACTCAAGGGATGTCAGCCCTTATGTAGGCACAGGTACCTCTGTATGGTGATTAGGTCTCTCTCAAATGCAGGACAAGGAGAAGAAGAAATGGGAGAGGGAATCTGAACTAGCAGTAGAATTGACTGTGCAACAGGAGAATTGACTCAAGACACTCTCTTGTGTACCCTCAGTCATACCCACACCAAACCACATGGCTGTTAGAGCAAAATTTACTTTCTTGCTGTTTACTTAATCTGTAGCCTCTTGGTAGTAAATTATATTCATGGCCTCTGGGTCCTGGTCCTGTTGAATACTTAATTGCAAGGAAAAGGAAATATGTACTGGTTTTATTCTATTTGGACTTTAAATGCATAAAACAATCTTTTTTTTTTTTTTTCAGTCAGAACATGCAAGTGCCCTTTAGAATGTGAATATTAACATTGTTTTCAGAAAATATATTTTCTTTCCAATGTGTTATTTCTCATGTAATGACCCATTTTAGAGAATTCAGCATTATTTAAGTTTTTCAGACATATTCCTAAAACAAAAGGTATCCTGCTTTCCTTCATATTGAATTCTCACTCAGATTCCAGTGCAGCTCCATCTTGTAAAATTAACCTGTGAAGCCTTTGCCTCATAAAACTCATTGGTTCAGGACATGGAAAGCAAACACAGTTGCTTGTAAGGTTTTACTTCTGCCAATATGTTCAGAATTTATTTTGAAAAATCTTAAAACTTTATGTTCTGAGAAATCATAGAATCACAGAAGAGTTTGGGTCAGAAGAGACTATTTAAAGATCATCTGATCCAACCTTCCTGCCACTGGGCAGGAATATCTTGCACTAGATCAAGTTACTCAAAGCCCCATCCAAACTGACCTTGAATGCATCCACAACTTTTCTGGGCAGCCTGTGCCAATGTCTCACCACCCTCATCACAAAAAATGTCTCCCTTACCAATCTAAACCTTCTCTCTTTCCGCTTAAAACTGCTGCCCCTTGTCCTGTCACTACAGGTCCTGGTAAAAAGTCTCTCTCCATCTTTTTTATAAGCCCCCTTTAAGTACTGAAAGGCTGCAATAAGGTCTCTCTGGAGTCTTCTCCAGGCTGAACAACCCCAACTGTCTCAGCCTCAATTCGCAGGAGAGGTGCTCCATCCTTCTGATCATTTTCATGGCCCTCCTCTGGACCTGCTCCAACAGGTCTGTGTCTTTCCTTTGCTGAGGACTCCAGAGCTGGACACAGCACTGCAGGTGGGGTCTCATCACAGCACAGTAGAGGGGCAGAGTCACCTCCCTCGACCTGCTGGCCATGCTACTGCTGATGCAGCCCAGGACACAGTTGGCTTTCTGTGCTGCGAGTGCACATTACTGGGTCATCTCCAATATTTCATCCACCAGTATCCTCAATCTGTGTTGGTGTGCAACAGGTCCAGTAACATTTCTCCTCTGGTTGGACTGTCTATTGCCTGGATTAAAAAATTATCCTGAATGAACTCCAAGAGTTTCCTGGACTGCCTACAGCTTTCTGGCTGCTTTTGCAGCAGATGTCAGGGTGGTTGAAACCCCCCAGCAGGATCAGAGCCTGAGAGCATGGTGCATCCTGTAGTTGAACTAAGAATGCTTCATTAACATCCTCCTCTTGATTGCCTCTTCTTCCTTGCTGTTTGTATATATAAATAATGGAGAATAATTTTTTTAATAGAAATGTTGTATTTTAGTCACAAAGAACCAAAGTTTAACCAGCACCAGCAGCTAAATTTGACATAATCCAAAGACTTGCCCAAAGTTCCTTCATCTGTTATTTCCTTTAGTGGAGCAAAGCCCTTGCACCCTGGCTGGGCCACAGGATCTGCCTGTTCTTAGAGTTCCTCTGACATACACAACATATACAAGATTTCCCTTTTAAGCCCAGTCTCTTAATTACTTGTCCAGGTGTGTGGTGGGGACTTTGCCTTGGCTCCCACAGAGAGGCAATGCGATGTGAGACCACGCAGGGCGTTCCAGCCAGGCTTCTGCAGATGAATCATCTGAAGGACTGTTTTTGAAAGATTGGGCTCTTGCATTTGATTCCCTCTCCTTGGTAAGCCAAAAATAGTGCACATTGTTCTCATAATCCTTAGCAACTTGAAAACTGACAAAAATTGAATACTTTTTAATCTTTACCTACAGAAAGAAAATAGGCTAATTCTGTTATTCCTGCGGTTACTTAGCTAATGCTAATTAACAGAGATTTTGATGGCTTTGGTTTTTTTCAACACTTTTCTAAACATTTTACTTATCATTTCAATGAGTCCTTTACAAACCCGAGGCGTAGTGATCAGGCTTGTTTCTACTGTGTGCGTTATTAAGTCAAAGCAACGTGTAAAAATATAACTGTCCGGGAAAAAAAGGACCCACTCCCACAATCTCATTAATCATAGATTATCAAGATTCGTAATACCCTGGATATGTTTTTTGCAGGGAAGTTGTTCATAGTTGTGTCATAGGACAAAAATAAATGAAGGTGATGATGAAAGGTGGTACCGCACACTGGTGGAGATGGAGGGTACATAAAGGACAGAGACTACAGACCCATCAGAACTAACAGTTATGCCCAAAAATGATCTGTAGGACTGTAAATTCCAGCTTTGGCTGTTTCGAGTACTATTTTGAGCTATGCATACTTTGTTTCCTTTGAAATCTGCTTCTTCTCAGCTGGGTTGCAAGCAATTTGGTGAAAGACTTACATGTGGTTGGATAGACAGTTGAAAGCCCTAGGTAGGTAACTTCAGTCTGATACTAATTGCTTAGAGGTTTAAAGGCTGCAGTACATCTAGGAAGATCATCTCTCAAATGACCAGCTCAAGTGATCACAAGCGCTGTGCGATGCAGAGGAAGCACTGTGTACATGCCTGCATAATGGCAGATTTTGTTCTCAAAAACTAGGGCATGGTTGTTCTGCATGTCTGTTCTGTGGCTATGATGATCCAGTGCTTACTATCAGTTTGATAAGGGATCACATTTGTATCTTGGGACCCTATAGACCCAGTGATTTCTGCCCTGGTCTGCCCAACTACACTGAGCAAAGGCTTTCCTCCCCTATCAAAACTGCATTAGGCAATGGGCTGCTGAAAATTAACAACCATCAAACCATCTGGGAGAGTTAGATACATCTCATTCCACATGCAATAAGGAACGTCCTCCTCCTTTTACTGTACAAACCAGATGCCTCAAAGTGATCTTCAAGGACTGTGTGGAGGGACTGTAAGCGAGACAGAGAACAAACAGGACTAGTGGGGTGAGGATGGGGGCGAGCAGCACTGATCTGCTTTCTGTGCCTTGCTGAGGAGTAGGTATCAGCTCTGACGTGCCTCGGGGCTTTCTCAACCCTGTGGAGTGCAGAGACCAAGTGTGTCTGGGCTCACATGTAAGGGCACAATGTGCTGTTGTTAAATTCAGCCAGAATTTTTCTGATAACTTTGATAGGATCAGTCCCACAGGTGAAAGATTAGGTTTTGCCTCTGGATAGAGCTGTAATAATTTAAATAATTTCAGCATTGCATGGGATGGTAGAGTGCTTGTGATAAGCTAGGGAAGTAAAAACAGTTTGGCAAAAAAACCCCCAAAAATCCCAGATAAAATATCTAAAGAAAAGACAGGAATGAACCAAACCTGATGTTCACAGCAAAGAGTTCTTCCCAGTCCTGGCTGGATTAGGTTTGCTAAATATAGAGGGTAAGGGGTTCATTCATGACCTATGGGCCAAATGACTGTCTCCTCTGTATCTCAGGTACATCCACACCACAGATCATTTGCACGTGGTCTCCTTGAGGCCCCAGATTGTGTGATGATGGCTCTCACACATGGTCAATATGCTGCTTGCCTTTTCTCAGTTCAGAGTGTCTCAGAGGATGTGAAGGACCCTATTGCAGTCCAGCACAGCAGTGCTTTTATAGCATGGCATTAAGGGTGTAAGTTGCATGACCTGGGCACTGGCATGGGAAGCTGGGAGGTGTTGGAGAGACAACTCATTGTAGTGATCCAAAACAGCCAGAGCATGAGCTAGGAGGGGATCTGTGGTCCTCAGACATTCAGTACTTAAGTTCATTAGCTCATTTCCTGGCTTTCATTTAGTTGGTGTTGTAGATGTGTTCCGCATCTCCCTCAGAGAACCCCAAACCCTGAAACTAGATTTGCATGGTCAGATCCTCAAGCAAATCCACAACCTCTTTGAGATGACCAGCATGTCTTCCATCCCAGCCAATTTCAGGATTGGAGGGGATCTTAGGGTTGGTCTTGGCGTCTCTGGTCCTGGAGGCTGGGCTGATTGCTACCCTATAGGGCAGAGAAGCTGTTGTTGATCCCAAGTAAGCATAGCAGCTGGTGGGTAGGAGTTGGCACTCCTGAAGCATCCTGTGCTTCCCTGGCGGTGTGAAGAGCTGCTTGGCGGTAAGGGAGGGGAGGAGGGTGTATGTTGGGAGGAAGCTGTCATGGAACTGCCTCTCATTGCTGCTCGTAGTCCTACGCTGGCTGAGTCAGAGCTGGCGGGAAAGATGAGACACATGAGTGGTCTTTGGGGGAAGTCCACACTCAAAAATAGGTTTATGAGGAAGAAAGAACCAACAGGACCCCCAGTCTAAGGGCTGCAAACCTGAAGAGCTGTGCTAGGTGTTACAGAGAGGATGAGGATGAGGAAGACTTATACTGGAAGGCTGTGGTGGGCTGATGTCTGTGTGCTGTCTCACAACCCCAAGAACTGGGAATCTGTCAGTGTGGTTGACTGTTGGGAGGCTGAGCTGTCAGCGTGGACCAAGCCACTGTATTCAAGCTACTGAGAGCAAATGAGCATGATGGTGTAGTCTCCACCACAGCATCCAAGGAGTTTCCCTTTTTTGCTGCCATTCTACCTTCGTGTCATGGACTCTCCAGCACTCATGTGGCCATCCCAGCACACACAAACACTCTTCTCAGCAACAACACTTTTTAAAAGTTCTCCAGGAACTACCTAAAATGTTTTATGTCGTTCTCAGTTCAGATGTGCAAAGCCAAACAGGGTGAGCTTTGAAATCAAGCTTATGTTTGGCAATAATCCAGAGAAGAATTAGCAAAGACTTCAAAGTTAAATTACCCAAGATAGCATGTCAAGCCGTTGAATTTCAGTTTAGCAGCATGCCAAAATATCTCAAGATGTCTCTTATGATTTATTTCATTGTTTCTTATAATTTGAGTAGTAGAAAGTGATTAAGAATAAGACTGCATCCTTCTGTTTCTCTTTGATTCACTGTCTAAAATTTCAAAATGTTTAAAAAGGTATTTATACTCGTACATTTAGGCTTCTGCAGGCATTTATTTTCCTGTGCCTTTTGAAAGTGATTCAGTTAAGCAATTAAGGACTGAACTAAATTGTCTCACACAAAAAAAGATATTTGCATATGTTACTTACAGCACCCATTTCAAGCTGATTTCCCAGAGAGAAACATGGGTCTTTCTGTTCCTTCCCTACATCTTTCCTAAATATTTTTTAAAATATTGGCTAATTTGAGATGTATTTGATGGAGGAGCAGAGTTCTCAGATGTAAATGGGTCCCTATGAGTTTTGTGAGGCTGTCTCCCTGAAAAAGAGAGAACCTACAAGTGCCTTCAACAGAGGGAAATACATATTCTTGCGAGTTTTGAAAGCGGTAACATGTGCCTCATAAACAACTCAGTGTTTCCTGGTGGTTGAAACAGAGAGGTGTTTCCTTTTCTAAGTATAGAGTGGTTATTTCGAGGGCTTGACAGGGGAATGTAGAGTTTCATGCATCACCCACGATGTTTGAAAAAGCATTAGGATATTGAGACTATCTGTGACAAGAGGAACAGAAATTATTTAAGAGGCTGGCAGAAGAGTTTAAAAGAGCTCAAGAGGTTAGTTTGACCAAGAGGTGATTAATATGGGACATGTTATGCACGGTAACTGATGGCTGCAGACTGCTAGAGGAGAGAAATTGGCTGCTGCTGGAAAATGGTGACAGAGCTTTTCTGATTACTCACTCTGACTGCAAGTGTTAAAAAAAGCCAGGAGACCAGTTTCTCCAGCTCTGTTAACCTACTACAGCAAGTACAGCTCTGTAAACCTCTCTGTGTCCGGAGAAGGAATATCAGCAAGCACCCAGGCTAGGATAAATCTGGGAGGACGTTTAGGTGAATAGCTTACGTGTGCATGTGGGATGTTGCTCAAAACCATTGAAGTCACCATGAGTTTTTCCATATGCTCGGTGAGCTGTGATTCAGGCTGTTGCTGAGGTGAGGAGAAGGAGGTATCCATTTTCTCAGGGAAAAGCAAATATCGTCTGCAGAAACTTCTGTTCAGCAAGAAATTCCAAAGAAAACTTTGGAGCTTGTCTCTCCTGTGGCATTACTTTATGGTAATTTTAACATATTCCTTTGAATTTTAAAGGAGAGTAGCATGTGCTCCATAAACAGCTCAGTGTTTCCTGGTGGCAGAGAAGAGAGTTGCTTGTGATTTTGGTACTAGTGATGGGGTTTCCATACACCCTCAGAAGGAGGAGAAGGACATACTGACGGGGTTTATGTTATGACAGCAGTGGTGACCCCAGTAGTAGCTCATGGAGAAAGCGCAGGAGAATTTGGGAAGGGCCCCACTGAGTGCAAAACCTTAGGAAACAGCCACCCCCTCAAAGGATGCCGAAGCTGAGGTACATGGTGGTACTGGTTTTGAGACATCCACCTCAGAGAGGGTAGTAATGGTATGAAAATAAGAAAAGAATGAAAGACAAGGAAATTTTTATAAGTATAAGGACACACATTCCTAACAGTTGAAGTTGTCCTCTCAATGAAGTGTGAGATCTGTCACTCCAAGCTGAACAGGACAGAGAAATGGGGAGCAATCCTGCAACTTCAGAGGAAACGATCAAACCATTGATGGACAAAATGATGCAGGAGTTTTTCTCCCCACTTCTACCTTCTGCAGTTTGAAATTGCCTCTAGTGCCAAGAAAATTGGAAGAGGAACTGGCCAATATTGCAGACGCATTGGGTATGGTCACACATGAGCAGTAAGGGCACGTATCATGAATTTCCTCTTGAAATTTTGCAGCGTATATTTTGTATTTCAGTGATGGAAAACTGGCCTTAGGCTGATTCTTCTCTGAAGAGTAAGAATTTTCTGAGTAACATTTATCTTCTGGTCTTACCACATTTTATAAATGGCTTTGTTCTGTTTTATTTTCCCAAATAGGAAAATTCACTCTGTAAAAGAACATTTTTTCAAGACCTAGTCTGAGTATAGAAACTACTTTTGTGCAAATCTGAGTATAAACTGAAGAGACAAACTAAAAAAACCTCTTGAGGTTATTACATCAATCTCAAAGTTAATAAGCTGGAAGAGAATGCATTTTAGATTTTATATTAACTTCCTTCAGACTGAGAACCATTTTTCCTTGCACTTCAGTTTCCATCTCATTAATTTATTAATAATTAAACACTTGAAAAATAAAAGATCTCTTATTTCTCATGTAACGTCAATCTATAGATTTCTAATTAACCAACCTTAGAGCACAGAGAAGCAGTTCCTCCAGCAACTGTTGCTACTACCAGTAAATTTAAGTGGCAGGAGTAGAGTTTAACTTTTTCTGTGCTGGAACAAAGACCAGAGGTTAACTGAGATTTTTCTCAGCACAAAGGCCACATCTAAGGTGGGAGTCTGGGAGCATCCCCCAGCATCCTGGGCCCAGGTATGTGCTCTAGGTGGATTCCGGTTTGTAGGGTGATGCATCCCATCCTCTGCTGGTTGGAAAACCTGAGAGCACGGACAGGGAAGGATCTGTCTGTGCTCCTAGCCTGGCTGTGGGGGATGCTGTGATGCTCTGTGCTGGGAGGTTAGCAATAGCACGGAGACATTGCTCTAGCCTTGGAGATCTCACAAGCCCTGGAGCTCATGGATGAGACAAATAGTGGAAGATGGCATAAGAGCATTCAGAAGGGAAAAATATGCTTTAGGGCACAGAAGGAGCCTGTGGTGGTGTCAAAAAAGAAAAACACAATTTTCAAAACCTAGTTTTGCCTGTTTCCAAGCTGAAGCTGTTTTACCAGCTACTCTCCAACACTTCAGAAATCTCCTGTGGTTTGCTGGCAGAGAAGTTGTTAAAGGTATATTTCATCTCATGATCCTGCAAATGCTTTCTGATGTAACTTTCCCCCCATAAATAATTTCCTACACAAGGAATTGAGAATCACGTTCTCAAATTATAGCTCCCAGTGCACCAAATACCTCTGACTAAAGAGATCTCAGTCTATAGAGAATATCCCTATAAAGCCTTTCTAGATTGATCAATATGCTCTTTCAGAGTCATTAAAAAAAATATTTCCTGGCTAATAACTGAAATGACAGCCATGTATATAGGGTGAAACTGCAAATGCTCCTCAGCGATCTCAAATTTTGCCTGCTAGAGTGGTACTGAGGCTCCTCCTGTGGGGATCGTGGAGAAATACAAATGGTGAAAACACCAAGCAAATAGAGAAACTGTCTGAGGAACAGGAGAAGGAACACCAACTGACTGGTGAAGGATGAAAGTTTTAGCAATGAATCTTATGACATCCAAAAGTATAAAACAAAACCAGTATCTGTCCTCCCCTTGCTACAAATCTTAGAAATTGCTGATTTGTTTCTGAGTAACTTTCCTCCTCTGCATTTTTTGTTGGAAGTGGTGGCACCGATTCAGGCTGAAATCAGGATCCTATGGGTTTTAGGTTTTTTTCCAAGAAACCCCAGACAGGTTAATGACAGTGTTGGAGCTCTAGGAAAGCCCTGACATCCCAGGGTTCAGGCTTTGCTGCTTTCCAGAGAGCAGCACAGTATCACTTTGCTGAGGCTCAGATGTAATTCCTGTCACCTTTTCTGGGAGTGACACCTAGTCTGTCCTCCTGGAGAGGACATACTGCCTTGTCACCATCTTTCCCTGCTCTTAGTTAACGCTTAGTTAGGAGTCCAGGAGGAGTTTTCACAGTTACTGATGAGACCTGTGCAATGAAGCTCTGCAGAATTGACTTTTCTCAATATGGTAGAAAAACTCAAACACGTGGATTTGTTTGTCAGATGAACCCAGTAATGACAGTGGTGACCCTGTTCCAGATTGAGATTTGTCATGAGAGTGGCATTAAATCATAGAATCATAGAATGGTTAAGGTTGGAAGGGACCTTAAAGATCATCCAGTTCCAAATGTCTGCTATAGTCCAACAAAATATTTCAGGGGCTGTTCTTCTCCATGCACTCCCACAGCCAATGTCATCCCTGCTGGAGACCAAGCAGTGATGGTGATACGATGTTCTGGAGGTGGGACTGAGCAAACATGTCCAATCTGGCTTTGCCTGAGCTTCTGTTTGGGAGCTTCAAGGCCAGGAATAAAACTTACAGAGGCACATCCATGCAGGGATGGAGAGATAAAGGCCAAATGCCAAGAGTGACTTGGGCATCCAAAATAACACTTAGCTGGAATATAAACGTTGACATCCAAAGCTGTCATCATTAAGACTTTCACTCAGCTGCTACTATCCTTGAGGGTGGGAAGAGCTTCCTAAGTTACCTGTTGTTATTTGCTCCAGACAGTAATGAGCAGCTCAGCGCTAACCAAATTAACCAAATTATCAAGTCCTTCCTCTGTTGAGCCCTGGAGGAGCTCAGTTTGGCAGCTGGACCCCGGCACACTTAACACGCACCAACGTGCTTAGGTCCAACAGCAAAGGGAGCTGCAGCTACTGTTTGTTTCAGACCTCTGCCCCAGGTGATGGTGCCAGGCTGTGACCTCCACCCTTTCCATAGCAGCTTCAAGGATGGGCACCCTTCCAGAAACTGGTGATGCGACCTTGATTCCCTCCTGGAAAAAATGCCAGATGAATGCCTGAACCAGCAGCAATGCTTACTTTCAATGTCTGCTTTTCTCTTTCTTTTTTCTTTTTGTTTTTGGTATTTCCAAAGCCACAGATATATTTCTTTTTTCAAAATATATGAAGTCATGGGGGAAAATGGTGAAGCTTTCTAAGAAACAAAACATCGATTCCATGGAAGTGCAACATAAACTTAATACTTTTCTTTTTCTATCATAGGGGGGGGATTTTTGTGAAACTTTACTCCACTTACAAACTTGTAAAAAAGATACAAAAAATCAGAGAGTAAATGCATCATTTGTGCTTTTTTGGACAGCTCACATTTACAAAGCAATGGCAAAATCTTGTCTGACGTGCCGTATACTTAAATTTTGCTTTCACACATCTTATGATGTTTAATTTCTCTGCATTTAAGCTCTGGGCCAGCCAATTTAGCTCAGCATCAGAGGAAGTCAAGAGCCCAAGAGACAAATTTTAATTAGAAGGCAATCAAACCACCAGATGGCTCTCTGATGTCTTAAATCTCCGCTTGGGTGAAATAAATTGACTTTTCTTGAAAACAGTGCTAGAGTAAATTTTAAACAATGTCCCCAAACTGAAACATAAAGTAGTTTTGCATAGTTGTGAGAATAGTTTGTAGACTCTGAGGTTTTTGCCAGAGTGTTTTATTTGTTTAGCAAAAAGCATTAACATCTGAATCCCTGGCTGTTTTCACACTGTGCTCTGTGATCTGTTCTCAGTGTGGCTTTTGTTTAAAAATGTTTCTAATGTTTGGGTTTAGTTGTACCAAATTACAGAAAATAAACAAAAAAAAACAGTGAATTCTTCCCAATTCTCAGTTTCAGTATTCTGTCCCTTATGAAAGGAGTGGCAGTTTGTGGTCTGAGCCCCTCCAGCACTGGAGGAGGTGGGATAGGTATTTCCTAGGTGGGACTGTGAGGGCAAGGGGACAAGGTGACCTCCCAACATCAGTGAGCTATGAGCAGAGGTGGAGCACGATACAGAAGCAATGTTGTGAGATAAACTCTGATTATCATCAGTACCTTAAAGCAGGAGAGCTCAGGAGGAAACCTTCATCAGAGTGAAAGAGGAGAGCAGCATGGCAGAGAGGTGACCTGGGAAGTCTAATACCCAACTCACTGTACTGGGAGTTGCTGAAATCACTCATATGGATTTTTTTCTAGGTGGTTGTAGTCATCTTTCCCTGCAGCTTGGGTCCTTTGCAGAGTATCTATGGGATCACATCTTTATCCTATGTCCCATTTGTTGCTTGGGGACCTTAGGGCCAGATTCAAAGCCCATTTCTAGTGAGAGGAGAAAATGCCTGTTCACTGCAGTGGTTCAGACCTCAGCTTCTCACTGCTCTTTTCTGTATGAATATTGAAATTTGCCATCTTGCCTTGGTTGATGGCTCATGTGCCAATGTGGATCAGGTGCCAGCAGAATGGCATCCTCCTGCCCCAGAGCTGCTGTCCTGCAGGGTTTGCATCTGCTGCTGCAGGAGGCAATATCCTAAAACACTGCTGACTGTTAGGCAGTGGGTTCAGCTGCCCTATCTAGTTTGGCAGCTCACTCTGAATTTCTAAATGATCTACATTTTTGTGCCTATAAATAACGACAGCAGCAAAAATCGTGACTATTGTTGTGCCGTCTTTCTCTGGAGCAAGCCCAGTCTTGTGATCTAACTGCTCCACTAAGGAACTGCTGCTTTTTTGCACTCTCTCTATATATTGCATTTCAACGTGATCTCCTGCCTGTGCTGCTGGGGAGTTCTGGTGTCAGGGTGACCAATGCTGTAGAAAGCTGTGGGTCCCAGGGGAGTCCTACACTGCAGGGACAACTCAGTTTCAGTTGCAATGCCATTGCCCCTTCCACACTGCTGGTCCAGGTTTGTGGTGGTGTCTGCATCGTCAATATGGGACATGCACACCATGGTCGTGCAATGGACACACCAGACCCAGCACCTGGAGTCTCTTATACTAGACTCTAGGGAGCTAGGAGGTCTGTTCTTGCAAACTGAGGTGTTTTGGGGTATGTTTATTATTGTACAACAATATTGTTAGTCCATTATATTGTCAGTACCTGCTTGAATCCAGAGGCACTGCTGTGCATTGGATGAGTTACTTAATTAACATGGTCTTTCTGCTGGGTGACCATGTCCTTAAGGAAGCTGAACCATGGAAAAAACTGTAATAATGTGGCTTGGTTTTGCATCTTCAAATAGGGCTTCGGTCAGCTCTAAAGTTCAAGTTCAGCTGGTTTTGTGTCTGAGCTTTCAGCTTCTGGAGTGCGGGGATATTCAGGTGGTGACAATGAACATGGGCGCTTAAGGTAGGACACTGTAGCACAACAACAACAACAACAAATATTATTCAATCCCCCCCCCCAATTATTAAAATATCATCTCAATTTTCCCAATAAATAGTTTATTTTAACTGGGTATTATACAGAGGTGCTTTTAACATACTGGAATATACTTTAACAAAAAATACTTTAACAAGGGGGTTTCAGCCTGGTGCTTAACAGCTACACCTTGGAAAACATTTGGCATTTCTGTTTTCCTAACCTCCTGAGAACAGACCAGCAAGATTCTTCTTAATTGAACCCTTAAACCTTTAATGCAGTCCCTGGACTGATATGCATTTGCCATATGTTTTACTTAGCTGTTAAATGGTTGACTAAGGCCTTTAACTTGGCCTGTTAAACTGAATTGATGACATTTTAATATTGCACAGGGAATACAACAGCCAAATAGAAAACAGACATCTGTGGTGCTGAGATGGGTCAATCCTGGCACTGGGTTGAGGAGCCAGACCAGGGAGCTGAGTTCTTGCAACCAGAGCAGCATAAATAACACAGAAGGGGTGGGAGAGCATTTTCAGCAGTGGCTTTGGATGTTTGTACCTGGTTATGACTTATTATTTAAGGGGTGCCTAAAAGCACTTTATAAATCATCAGGGTGAAATCTGTTTTCCATACTGGTCTGTAACAAGCAGCTAAAGTTCTTCCACTGCGTAAATACACCTGGTTTGCTGGCCGGAGAGGCGGATGCAGTCTCCCTCTGCAAGACCAAAGTTGGCTTGGTTAATTTTCAATTAGTTATGGAAGACATGGGCTAAGATTACCATCTACTAAAAACATGACAGGATGAACATGTTTCTTAAAGGGATGAATCCGGCTCCCTACAAAGGTTAAGGGAACAATTGACATTCATTTTAATGGAGCTTGTTACTGCTCCATGACATTAGCATCAATAGGGCAGTCACAGTGCTGAGTAAGTGTTACAGCCCTGAGGGAGTCTCGACTTATGTTCTGAGAAGTGGAACGTTTTCAGAAGGAAGTACAGAGAACACCTTGTGGTTTAGGGCACTTTCCAAGAGTTGGAGCTATTGGCTTGAATCCCCCCTCTACTCTCTTCCAGCTGGAGTGGGGAGAAGAGTTTGTGCCCCACGTCCTGGGAGCTTTGCTGCTCGCAGTTGACTGCATGGCGAGTCTTGACCTGTTGGCAGTAGCAGCATCTGCGTTATCTGAACCATACATTTGATGGTAGATTCCTAATTCCCCTTCAAGGGACCCAAGTCCCTTTTTAAATTCATCCTTCAGTGACTTGCCCAAAGTTGCAGAGGAAATTGGTGCAGAGCAAAGGTTGAATGCAGCTCCCCTGACTGGAAGCTCTTGCCTTGGCCACACCATCATGTTTGCAGGAAAATGTAATGATCCTGCATGTCTCACACCTCCGTGCCACTGGCACGAGGGCCCTGGGGAGAATTATGGGGTTGTGTGGTAGCACTCAAATTGTGAGTATCAGATGTAATTACTGCAGTAACATTAATTTCTTTGCCACATCTGGTGATAGCAAAACCTTGTTTGGTGTGCAGGTAACCAAAGATTGCCTGATGAGCAGAAAGATCAGACCATCTGGCCAAGTATATTTACCCTATTAGCACTTTTGGTCTCTTCCTTTGAACAACCATAATGGCAGTTTATTGCCTTGAATGCATTGGCTTAAGGAGACTCAGTGCCTCCCTGGCAGTGCCTGGACTAAGGGCGCTCAGTTTTAATGCTATTATTTCCTCTATTTTCAATCTCAGAATCACTCTCATGAACAGCTAATCTTGCCCTAATACTTGTGCATCCGTGTGCAGGCTCCAAGGTACTGGGAGGCAACTGCTTGACAGAAGTAGGGATCCTACAGAAGCTCTCTTGTGTTTTATGCACATACAAGGCACAGACTATATAGAAGATAAAATATCAGCATTCTTCAGCTTGTACAGATCTTGCCTGTACTGGACAGTGACTGGAGTAGCTACTATAAATAAGTTTCCTATAGATTTGACCTGTGTCAGAATAATCACTTCAAACTAACTATTCTGCTATACAAGTTCCATCACAACCTTCCCATGTCCTTCTTTATAATCTTAGGGTCATTGCTGATCCACTTGCTGTGGAATTGCTTCCTTGTCAAGCTCCAAATTAACTCAGTTTGAGTGAAATCCTCCACTGGTGCAATCAGTGCAACTCCACTGGCATGTCTGAGTCTATCCAGCTCAGTATTTACCCAGCTCTTGTCAGATGCTATCGCTGAATGCAGGATGCCCAGGATTGCTGTACAGGGCTTCTGAGCTCTGCAGTCAAAGTCTGTGTTTCATTTTTGTCCATGAGTTTTTGCGATGTGCTCTGGCTCTACCATGTTATCAAAAGACCCCAAGTATCTGACCATTTTCTAAACTCCCTGGTCTTTTTAGTGTACAAATCACACAGCCCAGAAGCACAGTGAGGGTTGTATTTCCTAGATTGTTGTTTGTGTCTGATTTGATAATTAGTTTTGGTTTAGAATGGAGGAGGAGATTTTGATTTTAATTTTCACATAGAATGAATCATAGAATCACAGAATGGCATAGATTGAAAGGGTCCTTAAAGATCATCCAGTTCCAACCCCTGCCATGAGCAGGTACATCTTCCACTAGACCAGGTTGCTCAAAGCCTCATCCAACCTGGTCTTCAACACTTCCAGGGAGGGAACAGCCACAACTTCTCTGGGCAACCTGTTCCAGTGTCTCACCACCCTCACAGGAAATAATTTCTTCCTTATATCTAATCTAAACCTGCCCTCTTCTAGTTTGAAACCATTTAACATAAAGCAATTTACCATAACCAACACATAACTGTGTTTATAACATATACAACAGATGCTAAGGAGCCAGGGTTGACACTTAGGAGTATCCCTATAAAGTGTAAAAAGAGTATTAAAAACTTTTTCAAGTCACAGATGAATCCATGAAATGATGACGGGAATGCCCAGGATCTTATCAGATCATATACTGACCAAACTAAGTAGATAGCAATCAGATGGCAGTGCTGAGGACTCCCTGCGGGGTGTACTGAGCTGTTATGGTGATAGTTCAGACCAGCTCAGCATTGCACCCATCAGCACAACCCTTTGCATCCCTCAGAGGCAGGATAAGGTCCCAAACCATATGTGCTGGATTACACCTTATCTGTGGCCAGCGCACCTGGCAGAAAGCACACTCCTGGGGTCATCTCCTGCCATGGACCGCCCAAGAAGAGCAAGGCTGAGCTGGGAGAAGCAGTTTGATGGCTGTAATCTGAAGCTGATGCAGTTTTACAGCTTGTATTTTTGCTGTTGCTTGGGGTTTGCTCATGAATGGGATTTTATAGGGCAGTTTAAGTATGAAATGTGGAACAAGGGGGAATTACATCCTTTATGGTCCCCAGGAGGTAGAGCTCCAAGAATAACCGTGCACGGGGCATGGCAAATAGTAGGAGGCAGCAAGTTTTCTTTGAGTCTTTGGGGATACTCTTGTTGGATGCTTTGGAGGCTGAGGGGCTTGAGGGAAATGAGGACCATGTCTCTACTCTTTGCCCATTCTGCTTTGGGGTGGTGCTTCCCAGGAGCTACCTTTGGGGAGATACTCCTGGAAGGGAGATTTTTATGGTGCTGTCACGTGGGATGGAGAGGAGTGTCACTGTGCTCTGCCCCAGCACCACTGCCATCCTCACACTGATGGTCTGACCTTGAGAAGATGACCCATGTGTTTGCTGTGAGATGGGAAGAGTCTTTGAACTGTGCTGTACTGGGCTTTTGGTGGTGGACGTAGCTCCCACAGGTTACTGTGTCTGAGAGAATAGTTGAGCTTCTCTCAGATTTTCCATCTAAGTTTGATTATTTGTTATATGAGCTATGGCTTTGCTTTTTTCGAACATCAGCTTTTACACTTTGTCACCAATTTACCTGTTGAAAGATATTATGGAAATAGATACAGCGATGGTAACACAAACTCCTAAAATATTGAGCATGAACTGTAAGGATTTGCTTGTTGGCATTGTTTTGCTCTTCTGTCTTGAAAATGAAATTACTGTGGAGCTACTTGTGTCAATTAATGAATTAGCTGGAGACTTTCATTTTCCGTGTCAAGGAAACTGTGTAAAGTGTTAGAATAGACAGCAGCCTTGGAGCAATAATGTATATGTGGATATTTAAAATCTCTCTCAAGGCCAAAAAACGGTAAAAACCAGAATGCCTGGCAAACAGCCAGCCTGGTTTGTTAAGATGCAGGAGCAAATAAACTTTTAAAAATAACAGATACATATAATCTTCCCTCTTTTGCTGGAATCCTCGTTATTAGCATGGACATGTGTCTGTTTTCATCTGCATGATTAGATTCTTGGAAGTTGTCTCTGTGATGAATTGATGATTTCCATTAGAAACATCTCAATAACCTGGACTAAATCAGCCACCAGTAAGGCAATAATTGATGAATTATTAAAATAAGCCCCAGGGAACATTTGTTTTATATAGGACATTCTGGAAACTTTCTCTTTTGTGGACTATGCTCCTACTATATCTTTCTACAAATACTTTCCCTCCAGGAAAAGTAAATTTTTCTTTCAAAAGGCAGTAAATTCAGCAGTAAATAAACCCAGCAAATCTATGGCTGCGGCACCTGGCTTTAGTGCTGGGCAGCCAACACGGACTGAGCACGCACAGGTTGTTGGCATGATCATCCTTTCTGTTGTCTCCATGCCCAGGTGGTTTCACTCATGGTTTCCCAGTATTTTTGGATGCTGTCTGGTCTGCTGGCCAGGTTTACCTGGTCACTTCATTGGCTGCTGGTGGCACCTCATTCTTCCCATCTCTCATGGGAATGCCATGGACAGCATCCTGTTGAGGAGCTCATCCCATGGTAGCCGAAGAGCAGAAATTACATGAGCTTTGGTGGTTCACATGCCTGGCTTCTGGGTTTTTTGGGTTTTTTTTTTTTTAGATTATCAGGAATTAGGACCAGATGCCTTCCCCCCTTCCCCCCTCCCCCTGCCC
>NW_010304763.1:312-14845 GCF_000700745.2 Antrostomus carolinensis | reverse complement strand
CAAACCATTCTATGATTCTATGATTCCTGTGAGCCACCACTTTTCTATAGTCCAGCCATTCGACTACAGATCCCATATATTCAGGCCTTTAATAAATAAAAAATATTATTTGAGGTAGTCTTTTACCTTTTCTAAGAAAGAATTTCCCACTATAGCTAGGAAGTAAACCTTTCATTTCCATTCTGTATATACAGTTCACCACATTCATTATAGGCTACAAAACCAAATTAAAATATATTATCAATACTGAACGTATGACACATCACAGTTTAGTTGGCATGTATTGGCCCAATGATATTTCAAAGTTTAAAGCAAGATAAAGACTAAAGCCCTTGCTGTTCCCAGATCTATACCTTTTTCCATTTAAAATATGTGAGTAACCCACTGAAGTTCATGACACTAGTTGTGTTAAGGAAATGTTTAAACATTAGTAGAAGCAGGCTTCCAGCATGGCAGCAGCTAATACGTGTATTGGAAACTATTTGGTTGGATTGCTGAGGGCACATGGAAGAGAGACATAGCTGTCATGTCTGGATCTGCTGTTTCTTTGTGAGTTATTAAAAAATCAAAAGCGAGCATAGCACTTTCCTAGTATGCCTAGCAGATCTTGTAGTAAGATACAGTGATAACTTATAGAAATTAATTTTCTAATATTCAGATATTTTTTAAAGCATCCTTTTAAAAATGTGAGTTTATAAAGTTAATCCTGGCTTAAGAAAGTTCATTTTAAATAACCACCTAAAAATTAATCAAACACACCCTCAGATGATTTTGGATATTCTTCTAGAAGAATTACCACCTATGGATGTTCACAGCCAGTGCTGCAAGTTACCTACATATCTACACTTGGTTTTATATGGCCATAAGTGAAGTTTATGGATTGGAAAAACTTTCACTAAATTATGACAAGTTACTGGAAGGCTAATTTGGAAAATTTAAGGATTTACATGGCAGATGACTCCTCTTTATAGAAGCTGAGGTTAGGGCAGGGACAGGATGTAAAGGTTACAAGACAGACTATAAGTAAGTATACAATTCATAATAAAAGTTTGTGGACTGCGAGTTTTTTAAATCAATTACCTCAAATAGCTGGCTTTTAGGTTATACTCAACAATTATAAGGAAGAGAGCCCATAAGGAAGTTATTTTGGGAAATGAAAGAATCTAACACATGTTATTAACAAGAGAATATAACTTCTGATCAACTGCTTTTATAGCTGACTAGGTTGGTCTACTCAATTTGCATTTAAGAGGCAATTAAAATAATCTTATAATTTTCTGCATTCATCCTGATAGAATTTATGGAAAAGGAAAGAAAATATTATGCATAATTACTGAAAATGGTTGCAAAAGAATAATGTGCTGCATGCACATCATCTACCCTGCCTTTTCCAAGGCCAGCCATTTAAATACGTGTGGGAGAAGTAACCGAAAATAAGACTTTTAATACAAAAAGGAGAAATTGCCTTTCTTGATTTGATTTGAAAGATCAAAATTGGTTATTTATAAAAAACAAGGAGTGCATTATAAGTAGTTTTTCAGAACACATGACAGTGTTCTATATTAATAAGCATTGTGGGAATGAAAACATCACTTATACCAAGCCACATATAATGATGTTTCAGGGAGAAGTGGAGTGTTACAGCTCAGCAGCAAAAGGCCTACTGTAAACCTTCCTTAAAAAAACCACTACGTAGGCTGGCTAAATTCTTAGGTGGAAATTTGCCATTGAGCAAGGGGCCAGCTCACAACCTATACATCATCTACATGGCATGCCACATGGCAGTATATATTAGCTATTATGCAATAGAATCCTATAGCAAAGATACAAAGATGTGTTTTTAATCTACCACCTGAAAGAGATGACTTCTATTTTTCAGATGATCGATACTCACTAAGCAGCCCAACCACATACACTTGCAGTTGCATCCAGTCTCAGGTCCATTCAGCCTATAATTAAATGTGTCCTTGCAATTTCAAAGAAAAATTGTGCATTTTCAGTTTTCCAAATCAGGAGTTGTCTAAAGTTCCTAAGAAGCGTACAATGCTGTTCCTCTAATTAACTCTTTTGAAGACCAGTTCTGTAAACATTTACATGGAGGATTCATTTCATGCATCCATGAGGTGCCATATGTATGAAATATTTCTTGTTCTTACAGGCCAAAAAGAGGCTTGAATTAGACTCAGGCAGAAATGCCTTAAACCAAAGTCATAAACCCCAGAGCTTTTCCCCAATTTTTTGCTTGCCTGGAAAGCCCATGGAGCCTGCCTGGTGTGCTGCCCATTCCACACATGTTTGCTACCACACTGCTTTTGTGCATGCCTTCTGTGAGCAGCCAGGTGAGGCACCTAAATACCTTAAAGATAATAAGCAGGGTACAATGGGAATTCTGGTTACAACTAGTGTATGTACATTAATACATTGAAAGAAAATAGTCTACTTGTAATAAAAGAATTTAACAAGGTGCCTAGTACCCCATCTATGCTTCTGACAATAGGAATGTATTGTCTCATTTACTTACTGTAATGCTGTGGTTATACTTTTAAAACAGTGAATAAGCTAGCTAGAATATACAGATTTTCTCTGATAAGATCAAGTTTCACTTAAAATTACTCTAGCTTTACTCTTGTGGTTATCCATACGTTATTAAAGCATTTTTTTCTTCCGGCATTTCCTCTGTGGGGAAGAGATTGGAACAAGAGTTTCAAGTTCCAAAATAAATGGAGGATGGTTATTCTGATCTGAACAAGAAAAACTGTGGTTGCTGTTGTCAGGATTGCAAACCAGATTTGGTTTAAAAAAAATGGTATGTGAAATCCCACAAGGCATAGAAGAAGGATAACGTTCAAATTGAGATGCTGCACCACCACAGAAATTTGACACTCAGATCCTGTCTCCACTCCCTCTTTCAATCCCTAGAAGTCAGATGCTTTTTCTCTAGCACAGTTCTCTGTCTCTAACTAGAGATATTAATATTTCATTTCTTCCTCCATTTGTCTTCCTTGCTTATTCAAATTGAAAGCTTGTCAGAACAGGGACTGAAAATCTCTTGGTATGCATACATCATGAAATAAAGTGGAAACCTGATCTTGGTTTGGTCTCTCAGGTTACCATATGAAAGAATTTCTCTATATATTTGTATATATACTAAGGTAAATGGTAGTTGTATGATATTTGAAAAATACAATTTTCCTAGTATAAAATTATTGCCTCATCCTTTTTTTTTCTCCCCCCGCCCCCCAAGATATCTAGCGAAAGGCAAATGCTGCAATGTGGCATGTGAATAGTCCATTCTGTCAGACTTGAGTGGGAGAAAATTGTCAGCTGGCCAATGACAGTGGCTTTCTGGATATTTTGCACAACTGGAACATCGCAAAGATATGAACCAGCAATAATTTTATCAGACTGCAAATCCAACTGAATTTGGCAATTCTGTACAAAGGAGTTTTCAGCACAAATGCAAACGTAAGAATAAATTACTGTACTAGTGGCTGTATATCTTTTCTAAGGAGAATTCTCTTCCACTCTTTATTTTTAAATGTGAAATATTAATTGTATGGCTGGGTTTTTTCTTTTCTAATAATTCCATTTTCTGAGGAGTTCAAGACTCTGAGAATGGTAAAGTAAATTGTCATTTCTCTGTTCAGTTTCAAAGGGCCCCTTAAACTCAGATCTTCTCAGCTGTCACAATTTTGTGACTGAAAACCATAAACCCAAACATTGTTAAATATAATAAAAAGGTTTAAATTCAGGTGAAGCTGGTCAGGTTTAACTTGAAGAAAATTACTCTTCAAAAAGTTTAAAATATACTGAAGAGAAATTCAGACATAGATTTAGTCATACTTTCACTACCAGAAACTGTGGAGCCAACATGGTTTGCTTTACTTATATAACTCCTGTACTTCTGCTTTCTAATATTAAGACCACACAAGCTGATTCCAAATACTAGAGGTAATGAATGGGTCTACATTATTTTTATATGATGCCAGGGAGAGATACACAACACTGTTCATGCTGTTCACCAAATAAATATATGCACTTTTCTATGCAAAGAGGTGGGGTATTTTTTCATCAGAAGTGAGAATGAAAAAGGTAAGAGGGCACTCACCAGATTAAATAATTTTTTGCAATCAAAATTGAGGCTTAGAAAAAAATTACATGTAAAATGTGATGCATTTACTCTTTTAGTTGCCATCGTTCCATTTTTTTTTTTCAGATTGATATTCTTTTAAAATTCAAATTCTCAGTGTTCTTTGAACCCTGTCAGTAGTGTTCTATCTTCTACATTTGGGGATTTCAGCTTTCAGAATATTATTCCATCTGGAACTTTCAGGTTTTGACCTTTTTTCCTAAAGACCAAATTTCAATGGCTTTCTGGAGTTCAATAATCCACATGGTATATTGCTTCCATATTTTAACAATCTCAGTGTGTTCCATGATTGGTTCATTAAAAATGTAAAAAGGTTGACATGCAGAACAGTTTGCTTTTATACACCTATGATATTTATACTTCAAATAGTTCCCTGACATTTTATTTGGAAACTGATATGTTCTTCTTCCAAATAAATAATTCAGATAATGTATTACATTTTTGTAACTCAGGAATGAAAGTCAATACAATTCATAGTGCAATTGACATTCCATCTAGTAATTTATGGAATAATTATGAGCATATTTGGGATATGCCTATTCCCTACATTTCTGATTTGTCCTCCTCCAATACATCTTGACAATGTTGTTGTAATTCATGTATATTGTACAGACTGGATCTATTTCAAGACAGACAATTCGATACAGATAAATACATTAAAAATATAACACAGCTGTTTGGAGCTCACTTTCTCCAGGAGACCTTGCGAGTAGACATTTGGTTAGTAATGAAGGAATTCTGCATTTCAGCCCTTTATTCTTAGTCCATGAGACCACAAATGTTAATTTGTACTGATTGATTACCTAACTCTTGTTTAAGCCTTTAAAGAATTCAGATGATACATATATGAAGTGCTTTATTTCAGGAAGTAGGTGGTAGGCAGCATTGTACATATATGGAAATGGTTCTTCAATAGCTCAGCCAAACTTTATACAAACATCTAGCCTTACTTATAATATTTTTCTCAGATTTAAATTTTCTCAGTTAAAAGAACTACACAAAGGTGTAAACTTATTTCCTCAGTAGTGTTTTTAATAATTCTTCTTACGACTGTTTTTTACAAGTGTTTTAATCTAAACAAAAGTATTATTCATGTTGAAAGAGAGAAAATATTTCAAAAAACAACACAGAGAACTTTCAAGTGACATCAATGCAAATTAAAAAATGGGGAGTTAGACTCAAGGGCAGAAAATTAGTGGGAATTTTGCACATTGACTTCATGAGGTCAGGATTTTTTCCAGCCCCCACTATAGAACTTGGGAGATGTTGATTTTACACATCTTGTTGAAATTCATGTTTCCGTAGTATATAGCTCATGGCTATCATTCCATGAGCCTCAGAATTTGCAAGAGCAGCAATATTAACAAATAAAAGGCACAACTAATGCTTGTCAACACATGTAACATTATATAAATCTACACGTGTGTTGTGATTCATTATCATCTAAAAGCAGAGTTCCATCAGAAGTGACATGGCTATTCACTTTGTGAAAACAGCTCATTTTAAAAATTTCATTAGAATGTAACAGATTTGACATGTTCTCTAAACTGAGTAGCTGAAAATATAATTAAAAATCACTATTGGGTTTACTGAGAGAGTAATAAACTTAATTAACAGACTCTATTTTTTTTTAATTCACAGTTTTCTTTAGAAGACCATTGATAATTTATTTAAACTAATTCCTCATGAAAATTAAGTATTAATTAGGAAATTACTATTTCATAATGGTGCCATAAAAAATGTAGATCAGATGCAGATAAAGATTGGCACTTTTAATTGTTTTTGTGTGCTACTAATTTTCTTTCATCATAAATGAACACTGGATTACTTTCAGTGATTAACAAGAGTATTCCAATAATATTAGAGGATTTAAAAACCTTGATTATTGCTAAAAATGTATCTTGTTACAGTTACCTGATTATTCACAGAATTAAAAGAATAATCAGTCTCTGAATGTTGATCAAAAATTCGGCCCAGAGAAAATATAGAAAAGAATTGGAGGTAAACTACTGTCATAACTGCATACCATTTGGTAAGTAGAACTGTTATTTAATCCAGAGTGGCAGAATAGGGAATTTTGACTAATTTTATTGTAAATATTTATCATATTTTTTATATGGTAGGATTTGTTTCTATTTCTTTTTCTCTCTGGTCAGAACTTTTTCTTGTAGAAAGCCATCTCTCTAATCTGGGTGGATGTTCGTTATTTAAATGTTACAGAAATATAGGCAGTACAGAAATATATCTGCATTCCATGCACCAAACATATTAATATATAAACTTCCTGTACCAGTGAATGTTTTAGATTATTTCCATATATATAACAGCTCTAAAAATTACCAGAGAGAGTGTTGTTATGGGAACACTAGCCTTTTTTAGAAACAAAGTGCAGAACAAATATTACTAGTAAATTGTGAGACCCAAAAATGAAGATGTGATAGGTAATGTATTTCTTTCTGAATCCTCACATAACCAACAGAACATTACTTCATGTACATTTTATTTTTGTAGACTGTGAAGTCATTACAAAAGAGCTACTCAGAGAAATGAAAATATAAATTTGGAATGGAATATTTTTTTGTTTTTTAAAATATCATTTTGGTGTTGAGGCAAAGGAGGTCTACATCATCCACAGGAAATAACTGAATTTATTAAAGGAAAAGGTTTCAATTTGATACCATACATATTTTTAAATACCATGTCGCTGGAGATATGAACACTGCATTTGCAGATTCTGATTTAGAATGACATTCCCCCCCCACCTCTAATTTACATTTTATTTGAAGTAAAAATTTCAGATTCCAGCTGCATCTACTTTCACATTTTCTTTCAGGTAACTCCTTCATCAGCCAAGTACTTCCTCCCAAGACTCTGCTGTGTTTCCTGTAGACTGAATCTTCAGGATGCTTCTGGGTTCTCACTTGTGCTCCAACAGTAGGTAAAAATCCAGGTGATAGTGAACCTTAATAGAATTAAGATTCTAGGAGGACCACTACAGTACTTCCGGAAAAAGATTTTCACTGTCAAGATCCAAGTAATGATATCACTTTCCAAAAAATCCTAATATTGCATCAGTTAGTTCTATTTTACTCAATCTATAACAGCTTTTATTTCATCTGTATCTGCTGCAGTATTTTTTAAATGAAAGGTCCTGTTTGAAATATGGAGATACTAAAAGCTACAACAGTGGTATATCCAAACTACTAAGTGCAAACTACTAAATGCATTTTTAATTACTGTAAATAAAGGAAACATACATTTAAAATGTAATAAGCTCTCTCTTGACAAGTTCACATAAAAAGTAAGATAGAAAGGTAATAGTTTACATGCTTGCACAGACCAGTATGAATAGGGAATCAATTTTTTTCCTTTCTCTTTCAGTCTTTTATTACATATAATTCTAGGCAATTTAGTTAGCAGGTAAAATCATTAATGAGCATAACAGTCAAAATAAATCAAAGAAAATTCTGCCGCTGTTTTTCCACAACTTAATGAAAACCTTTAGAATGCTTTCTCAGAATCTGTTACATACATATTATTTAGTCTTGCACTCTCACCAGATACTGTACCATGAAAATATACTGCAAATAGAAAAACATAATTTTACTGTTCAGTAATATCAACAGTTAAACATTTGTTGATAAACGCTAAAACAAACCTTATCAGATCACATGCATTTTAGACTTATATGAAATGTTCACTAGATTAAAAATTCATTACATTCATTGTAGAGATTTCTGAAATTCAGAAAAAAAAAAATCTTTCATTATTTGATTCCTTCAAACTTTTCCTGTGAGGGCTCTTTTAATAACAGTTCAAACTGTAAAGTATAATTAAGGGCATAAGAGCATCACTGCTGTGAGTACCTGAGCCATTGTCAGTATGGATGATTTAAGCCTGCATTATCTAGGAAACATGCTGATACTTAGCAAACACAATCGCTTTCTCACAAGTCACTAAAGTATAAGATGTTTAATCTCCTTTCTTCTTGCAACCCAACCAAAACTATGCAATTTTAAGATTTTAGATGTTCTGCGACACAAGTTTTGAATGACAGTTCAGACAGGGGAGATGTATATTTGAGTATACCAGTTGCAGTCTGAAAAAAATGAAGAATGTTATTAAAACAATTATTAGTTTAATCTATCTTTAAGTACTTTTTGAAGTTTCATTTAAGCTATATAATAAATAATTAAAAATATAATTGCTTGCCATATGTGCGAGATAAGATGAAATTATTGGCAAAACTTCAGCTTTTAGACAGCTTCCAAGTTATTAAACACTTTTTGTTGCCAGGAGTACACTTTGGAAGGTATTTACATTGGCTGTTTTTCTCATCGTTAAGTACATTGTAAATTCTATTTAAAAAAATATATAAATCAGCACCTCAAATTTACACCACTGCTTTCTGCTGCTGTTATTAGTATACTGTGTATAAATATAGTGACAATCTAAGATATATTCAGGGGCCTGTCCTGGTTCAGTATCTTCTCATAGGAGTGCTCAGGTAAGGAAGGGATCTTAGGGAAAAAATCTGGAAAGAATATGTATATTTTTCTGCATCAATTGTAATAAAGTCTTGTAGGTTAAAAATTTGTTTAAAGGGTATGTGTACTTTTTATGTGTGGAGACAAAGATTCATGATACTATGCTGTTGCAAAGTAAGAATTTTAAAAAGTGATGACACAATCATGGAATAGCAACTGGTAGTGGTTTTGCTAATGGGTAATTTCTAGTTAAGAAGTGCTGACAATCATGTATTAATGTACATATTTCTGGATTATGTAGAAACACAGATCCATATTTTAATATTTCTTATATACAGATGTATTCCTTGGGAAGAAACAAAGATCCAAGTCCTCAGCTGGTTTAAATCAATGTTCTGTTTTTGCTTATTTTCCTAAAATTGATTTTTATGTCATTTTTAAGTCTTAGGTTCAGAATTTTCCAATCCATAACTTATGTTTAAAAGAATGTAGAGTCAACCATAGTTTTACAAACAATATTATGTCCTTCTACACAGTAATGTATTTCCATATCTATTATTAATGCCTTGGTTGCTACTGTCTATTTTAAATTACTTTGTGCATATTATGCCTGTAGCATGTGTTTGTGTGCATTATCTTCACATGCCTCGTCTTGTTTTCCTGCTCTGATCTGAATGGAGAACTTTTCTATTTAAATGCACAGCAGCAGCTTCTGAGTTATTAACAACTCTGTCACAAGAATTTGCTTCTCCCACCTCATAATGGTAGGAAGACAATATCTGCCTCCCTGTACCATGTATTTTGATACCAGACGTGATCTTTATCAGTTGTTCAATACAAAATAACTCGACTCAAGTGATAAACTCTATTTCTTTAGTGACAGTTTCTTTTAGACTTACAGGAATCAACAAAAACTGGTTAGATACAAGAGGTATATGAGTTTCATACAGAGTTCTTGTTACAGTTCGAGAATGCAACAGAGATGGAATTTATACACATAGACAAGCTAACCCTGTAAACAGTTTCTGTTGGTCACAGGACCTGTGTTTCAGCACATGAAATGTTATAGTTTTGTGAGAGGCCATGATAAATGTCATGTGCAAGGGTATTAGTTTAGGCAGCCAAGACATCATTTCTAAGCATAATGTTTGGCTTTCCAGCATTGTCATAGCTGCAGTCTGTTCTAAAGAGAGTTGCATGAATAATTGAATATTTGCCTTCTCAGCCAAAGTGAAAAACATGTGTGGTGGGAATGAGTCATAAAGAACCAAATTTGTGGCTTTTGACACTAGGAAAAAAAAAAAAAAAAAAGAAAAAAAAAAGTTTTACGCTAAATTAAACATACTGTTTGTTCTGTAACATTTTTTTATTATTATTTTCAGGCACTTGAAAGGAAAGAAAAAGCACATAGACATGGACATAGACCAAACTGCTTCTGTTCAGTAACCCTGGAATGAAACAGTCAACCCAGATGCAAGAAACCCATATTTAGTGTTTGTTTCTATCTTGAGGAGCTCCAACTTACATTTTCAATCTCATGAGGGATTAAAACTGTGCCTCACCAAACCTGACTCAAATACTTCAGCATTTCACACAAAATCACAGAATAGTTGAGGTTGGAAGGGACCTCTGGAGATCATCTAGTTCAATCTCCCTGCTTAAGCACAGCTAAATAGAGCATTTTTGAGACCATAATAACAAATGTGAGATTTATAACTTGCTGGAAAATCCTCTCCATCCACTTTTCATATGAAGCTCTTCTCTGTTGCTAGAATAATGATCTGAAGTGGCTTGTTTTGATTGTGTTTGACTAGTCTTTTTCAGTTATTTATATAATTTGAATAATTACAGCACAAATTGGCAAATACATTTCATAGTCTATAAGAGCCAATAAAAAATCATTCAGAAAATCTCTCTTTCATGTTCTTCCACAAACTTTTATAAAACACTCCTGCTGTTAAGTGCTTTGGGGTGTTATTCATACCTTCCTCTGAAATGTAATTGCAAAAACTGGAGATGGGGCAGCAGTACACTTGATTTTCTCCCACCCCACGTACTACATGGTGAGCTACAAGTATGGTACAGGAAGAACTTATAAACTTTCCTTCATTACACTAGGAGTTTCTCAGAGTTTCAGAATGGGCAATTCATTATGCTAAGTATAATTAATTTGCACTTCTTGACTTGTAGAAAGCAGACATTATGAAGTGCATCTGGGACACAGATTCTATTTTCCCCCATAAGACAATACTGTATTATTACAATTTTGCATAAAGGCTGAAAATGTAAAATGTCTTTAAAAAGCAACCTCAAGGTCTAGTTTTGTTCTGAAAATGGTGCACTGCTAAACAAGTAAATTTTCTCTTTGAATCTGCTGAAACATTTGTAATGCATATAACAAGCAAATGGTGTGTGTGGGGGGTCTTCTTTATATAGTTCTATTAGCATTAGCATTGCAGGGTGAGTAGGACTATGTTGCTGCTTACACATTGCCAACATTTCTGTTGAGCTGTAGTCAGTTACACTTTGCACATATGTAATTAAAGCCACAACTTGGACATCTAACAATTTATTAGTGACTAAGTATGAAAAGGAAGGAAAAAACAATGGAATAAAAGCTGTTTTATATTATATTATGTTATGTTTTATGCTAACAATATTTTGATTCCAGGCAGTTCCGCCACTTACACAAATCAGACTGGGCAACTCCATTCCGTTTCTTGAGATGCAGCCCAGAGGGGTAGCACAGGAGAAGGGAGGTTGTTCAGTGTAAACTTGAAACTCAGCTGACGTTTTGAGTTGTAGATTGGTTTAGGCACCTCATTCTAAAGGAAAGCATTGGGTTAAGTTCCTAGGTACCAGTTAGGCGTAGAAATACTGCTATGGTTGCTGGCTTGGTGCCTCTTCGGATGTGCCTTAACATCTCTCTATTATTTGTTCATTCATCTTCTCCATTAGTGGAGAAGGTACATAATGCCATGTTTGCTTTTGTAATTTTTCTGTCATTCATGTACAAATTTCTCACTTACATTGCAGAAGGGAAGATTAAAGAAGTGGGCCCTGAATTTCAGTATCTCAGTTCAGCATTCAGTGCTAAGAGCTTGGCTTCTTACAGCTTCTGTATGCCCTGGTGCAGTGTATGTAGGCTGGAAGAAATAGCACAATTGGTCCCACATGTTCAAATTTTCCTATTCTGCAACACGCACCATGCAGACCAACTGCTCTTCCTTTATAAATTGATCTAGCATCTGTTTTACTGACAATAACAAAGGAAAAAAATAGCAGTTTTGGACAGTGGAAGAAGTCTACAGAAGGACAAAATAATCCATATTTTAGAATATGGGTGGCTTTTTGCGATATTCTCTATTGTGTCATTTTACATTCTCCGGATTCTAAGATAAATATGTTAAAATTCACAAAATGGTAATATATAGTACAGTTTCAGGATTTTTCTTGTTCTGTTAAAGTCCTAATCTGTCTTTAATGTAGGTGAAAGTTTATGAGAAGTGTAAAGAGATGATCATTGGAAATACATAGTTGGTATCACATGAACTAGCAGTTGATGATCTCCATGGTTTTTTTGCCCATCTTATATATTCTTATAATTCCATAATTGTAAAACTTAAAAAATATTTCTTAATATACCTATACATGAGTAAAACTAGATGTTTAGTCCCACTTCTTTTGAGCAACTTTTAAATCCTAACTTTTAAAGTGTTTAACTGTAAGAATAATCTTCCAGCTCTTCTAAGAAAAAAAAGGCACCAGGCAATGTTTTCTAGGAGATTAATGAATATATTAATACACTCTTGAAGCTTTATTCCCACTTATGAATAAATTATGCAGCTAACTACAAAGCTAATTCTGCTCAACTTTTGGGTAAATCTAGTTTTTACTAACACCATCTAAATTTTTCAAATGTATCAGAGAGCTGGCAGCTATTTAAATGATTTTTTTCTTAATTTGTTTAAGAAATCTACAACTAAGGATGACCACAGTACTCTTTTGATAGCAGTCAAAAGATTAGACATGTGCTTTTTCTCACAATAGTTACCAAGATCAATAACTACTCTACAAGATCAAACACACTAAGGGTAAAACTTGTCATACATTTGTGAGTCAAAAGAGCTCCTTTTATTGCTTCAGGAGTGATTTCCTTTTTACTTGGAAAAGTGTAGAAGAAAGCAGAAACTGTATATTGCCAAATAAGTAGTGATAAATCAAAATATGAGAAATATGTGCAACAGCTTGGGGGTCTGAAGCCCTGGATTTAGCCTGGAAAAGTAAAAATGCAGTATCTATCACCTCCTTTCTTCAGTCTTGGTAAAGATCATTACCCCAAGGCTAAAATTTCGATTTCAAAGCCTGTAAAATACCTAGGAATGTGGTAATTCTTATCCTGATAACTGCTGCCCCACAGCTTTCTTGAGTACTGAAGGGTATTTCTTTGTTCTCTGTAAAAGGGTATTTATTTTGAGATATCTATCTCAATGCAACATCATTAGAGAGACAACGGTAGTTCTGAATTCCAGAGTGTCAATCCTATTAATTTGCCTCATTGCTTGAATCGCAGAATCACCGAATGGTTGAAGTTGGAAGGGACCTCTGAATGTCATCTGGTTCAACCCTCCTCCTCAGCCTAGAGCTGGCTGCCCAGGACCATTTCCAAACGGCTTTTGAATACCTCCAAGGATGGAGAATCCACAACCTCCCTGGGCAAATTTCACAGTAAAGTGTTTCCTGATGTTCAGAGGGAACCTCCTGTGTTTCAGTTTGTGTCCATTGCCTGTGGGCCTGTCACTGGGCACCACTGGCAAGAGCCTGGCGCCATCCTCTTTACCCTCCCTTCAGGTACTTATATACACTGATGAGATCCCCCTGTGAGCCTTCTCTTCTCCAGGCTGAACAGCCCCAGCTCTCCCAGCCTTTCCTCATAGGACAAATGGTCCAGTCTCTTCACCATATTCGTGGCCCTTTGTTGGACACTCTCCAATACATCCATGTCTCTCTTCTACTGAGGAGCCCAGAACTGGACACAACACTCCAGGTGTGGCCTCAACAGTGCTGAATAGAATGGAAGGATCATCTCCCTCCACTCGCAGGCAACCTTCCTCCTAATACAGCCCAGGATGTCACTGGCCTCCTTTGCAGCAAAGGCATGTTGGTTTTACCTGGCCCAGTTCTATTAACACAAAAACTACTTACATCTTGTCTTCACTAAGATTATCATGAGGTAGTGAGGTAAGGTAAGGTAAACACTTCACCACTCCCCTTTTTTTCTCTCATTAAAAATATATAAGCTTAACTTGAACATACTAGGATGCACATAAAGACATTGAAAGCATTGAAAGAGAAAACAAAGGAATAAATGTAAGTTCCGAGGCACCCTTTGCCTAGTTCCCTAACTGAATTTTAACCTCATGTCTTTAAAATAAGAAATACAGAAGGCTGAGCATGTACTTCTCATGAGGGAAACACCAATTTATTTAATTCCCATTTGAACCTTCTGTGAGTCCTAGTCTCTACTCAAATTTGAGTGAAATGGCTTTCCACATTATTATGCCCTTGTGCAAGAACTTCCAGGAGTGAATTTTAATAATCAAGACTGGCAGCAACCATGGGGACTCATCTGGAGCAGGCTGGTTAGTAGCTAATAATTTCTGTAAGAAAGAATTAAACAGGCAAGGATTGACTTTATTCTTCAGGATAGTATGCTTCTGTGATTCTATGACAGTACTTCCCAAATTTTGGACCATGGAGCACTGTCAACCATTATAGATCTTAATTGCACAATCAACCTCAGCAGCAAAGTTTTAACGGGAAACACGTACAAACGAGATGATTCCACAGCGCTGGCCACGCAGTTAAAGGAGAAGCCGCTGCCCAAGCACCCACA
>NW_010304763.1:0-291 GCF_000700745.2 Antrostomus carolinensis | reverse complement strand
CCCGAGCCTGCCCCTGCTGGGACCGGAGGGTCCCTTGGCAGCGGGCAGCGGAGCATTCCCCAACGCGGGGAGCGCTGCGCCTTGGGGAACACCGCTCCGGCAGGCGGGGGGCACGGAGCGGGTTCCCAGTTCCCCTGGGGGAGAGAAGCAAGTCCTCCAATACCGAGTCCCTGCACAGAAAGACAGACGAGAGCAGGCGCGCAGCCATGCACCCCGCGGTCGCTCCGCTCCCTCAGGCAGCGAGAGGTGCGGGACCGGGATGAGCGGCCCCTCCCCGCCCGCAGGCGGCAG
>NW_010304762.1:41866-42172 GCF_000700745.2 Antrostomus carolinensis | reverse complement strand
CTAACCTGATTGCCTTCTATGACAGGACAATGGGCTAAATAGACAAGGAGGGGGAAGTGGTTGTTGTATACTTGGACTTGAGCAAGGCTTTTGATACTGTCTCCCATGACATCCTCATTGGCAAACTCAAGAAGTGTGGACTTGATTGGACCGTGAGGTGGATTGAGAACTGGCTGAAGGGCAGAGCTCAGAGGGTTGTCATTGGTAGTGTGGAATCAAGTTGGAGGCCTGTATCTAGTGGTGTCCCCCAGGGGTCAATACTGGGTCCAGTGTTGTTCAACCTATTCATCAATGACTTAGATGAAG
>NW_010304762.1:28373-41609 GCF_000700745.2 Antrostomus carolinensis | reverse complement strand
GAGCCAGCAGTGTGCTCTTGTGGCCAGGAAGACCAACAGTATCCTGGATTGTATTAGGAAGAGTGTTGCCAGCAGGTCGAGAGAGGTGATCCTCCCCTCTACTCAACCCTGGTGAGACCCCAGTAGGGGAGTATTGTGGAGTATTGTAGAGTATACTGGAGTATTGTGTCCAGTTCTGGGCTCCCCAGTACAGGAAGGACATGGAACTCCTGGAGCGTGTCCAGCGAAGGGCAACTAAGATGATTAAAGGACTGGAGCATCTTTCATATGAGGAAAGACTCAGGGAGCTGGGTCTGTTCAGCCTGGAGAAAAGACAACTCAGAGGGGATCTGATTAATGTTTATAAATATCTAAAGGGAGAGTGTCTAGAGGACGGGACCAGACTCTTCTCATTGGCACCCAACAATAGGACAAGAGGCAACGGGCATAAACTGCAGCACAGGAAGTTCCACCTGAACATAAGGAAGAACTTTACTGTGAGGGTGACTGAGCACTGGAACAGGCTGCCCAGACAGGTTGTGGAATCTCCCTCCCTGGAGATATTAAAAAACTGTCTGGACAAAATCCTGGTTCATGTGCTCTAGGAGTCCCTGCTTGAGCAGGGTGGTTGGGCTAGATGACCTTCAGAGGTCACTTCCAACCTCAACCATTCTGTGATTCTGAGTTGCAATTCCATAGCGATGCTGTTAGGTCTCACCCGCACTCTTCCTTCCCTCCTGTGTCATAAAGTTACACCACCATAAAACTGCTGTGAGAAACTGTGCAGCCCTTTTCTACCCTAATTGATCTGTGGTATACTAATTCTCTTGATTAGTTTGTAGTTTTTCCAAATAGATTTTTGAGTGGAATTGTTGATGTGGTTTTTTTGGTCTGGTTAAAAATATGTTTCTGCTGGCATGAATGGACACTGATGCGTGTTTTCAGATCATGTGATAACATGAATTGGTGTAATTTAAGTGCTGCCAGGAAATAAAGAGCAGTCATCCCCAGCAGGCTTGAGCATATCAAACTTCTGCTTTAAACTTCCATAGAGCTTTTAGCCCAGATGGGCTATTAAATCATATAAACTGACATGCTGTATATCACAGTCCATTATAGTAACAAGGTTACCCTATTAGTTTAAGTGGCAATCACTTGGGTTAGGCAAACTCCTCCAGAGACTAGACTGCTTGCACTACAGAAAGGAACAGCCACATAAGAACATGCTCTTATGTCCCAAACTCATAGGTCCTATAAGGGCATGCTCCCAAACCTCTACCATGACAGAGAAACAAACCAGTGAGAGATAATAAGCCAAGGTGATCCTTGCCACAAAGGAGGTAAACATCTCTGGTCCTCTCTGCTTATAGACTAGAAGAAAATTTCCAAAGTCATCTCAAATTCTGCTGAATGATCATTGACCCTGGGGTCAAGACAGTGAGCATCATCATGTCATGATGATAATTTCATGACTGTCTGACAATTTTTCACAGTACCTCAGAACACCAGTTGGCTCTGTGTCATTTACACAACACTGAATATATCACAGGAAAATAGCATGAAGACCCCTTCAGAATATATTGGAGTAATTGTAAATGAATTGCAAGAGAAAATCACTACAGTCAACTGTGGTGAGCTGCAGGTGTGACAGATCAGTTGAACACAATATAAAACTTCTGTTGTTTCTGTGGGACATGAAAAAGGGAAATCAACAAGGAGTTTACAGATTTAGTCTCTGGATAGGAAGGCAACATTATTAGGGGTGAAGTCCAGTTTCCATGCCTCTAAGGATTCAATGTATTCTGAAAAACAGCAACACAGATCTTTCAAAAAAATAGCAAATCTTAAAAGCTACATAAAATCAATTTATGGAATAGTTAAACTTTCCTAAACACTACAATGAACATAGAGCAATATCCAATAATTCACATAGGAGCTTTGATTGAAACTACACATTTCATATGGCTACAGTTTGGTTCAGTGAAACCTATAGGAAACTTGGCATGGCCAGTGACAAACTACATGTGAACCAAAATGATAGATTTTTTTAGATGAATGCCTGATCCAAATGCAGTTATACATTTGTCCTGTGACTCCCAGGTTGGTGCTAGTACAACACCTGTACCTGAATTTGACACGAGGCAGGCTGGAAGCTTCTGAGAGTGTTAGACAGTCCTGAAGTCACAAACATCAAGGCAAATCTTGGCATAAAGCTACTTGTTGTGAACAACTGTAGAGGGCCTGAGGATGGGCCTGAGGGTGTATATCAGGAAAAGCTGAGACTGGAATGAAGCTCTAAGTTCTCTCATAGCGAAGGGTGGAGATGCTGCCTGAGTGACACTGCAGGTATATGAACAATAAACCATGCCCACGTGCACACCGCAAATGGATGAGAATGTCTAGATTCTTCACAAGATTTTTAACTGAAAGACTGTGTCCAGATAGATGGCATCCCACAAGGGAATACCTGTCAAACACTGACCATAATGGAGCACAATTAAAAAAAAAAAAAAAAAAGTGGGGAAAAATTAATTCCAGAAACACTAGTTCAGTTGGCACTGGAGTTCAGTAAGCTCTGTGCTACTGTCACACCAAAAGCCTACCTGACAACACTTCAGCTTGTTGTGTCAACAGCAAACACTCTGCTGATGTCTGCTGCAGCAGTATTTTGATCATGTGCAGATGGAAAGCAAACGTATCATTCAGATAATACAACGACTGCTCTTAGGTCTTTTGCAGTTTGATCTGGTTTTCTGTACATTATTTCTTAGGCTGATGCGTCCTTTTCTGTTTAACACACATATTGAGTTGGCATTTTAAGTGAGGGGAAAAAGAAATCAGTGCAATTTTTGGATCATGTACACATTATTTGCTGGTGTTTTACTAAAAACACTGGCAATTTTCCAGTTCATTAAGGATCAGCTCAGATTTGATGCTGCTGGCAAGAAATACAGCTATTAGGATACCAATAGTAAAATATTTAACCTAAATAAAAAAAAAATCCCTACCACTTACAAAATAGTAACATAATAATTATGGTTCTGGGTGAAGTCATTGCTAGTTTTAGTGTATATGCACCTAAAGGAAAACGGTTCTGTCTCTTTAATTCTATAGAAGCTGTCTTGGTCAATTAAGTTACTGATATCTAAAGTGTCTTGTAATGTTTACCATACTTGTTGTAAGCAAGGTATTAAAACCTTGAGGTGTCAATAGAGAAGGCCCTAGGAGAAAAGCAGTACTGACTTTGAATTAGAAAATAATTCCTTCCCTAACCAAAATTCATTGTGATGATTTAAAACACTTCTATAACCTCTCCATTCTAGGCAGAGGATACTTTTAAGCAAAGATATTGTCCTAGCTCAGCCAGCCTCCAAAATCTTGTTGCTATGGATGGGGACAGACATGGTTGTTGCATGTGCAATGCTGCTTTTCCACCTGCATTGCTTCGATGCAGATTCTGTGACGGAGAAACCAAAGGAAGACTCTCATTAATTTGTGTATGAACTGGGAAGCCTTTCCACCTTTCTAGGGAGACAACTACTTAGATTACAAGAGATTTCTAGGTTGCACTGTCCTAGATGTTGTTCCATGCGAAGCCATGTGTCTTATGAATGCAGGCAGGGCAAGGCGGGTATCAACTACTGCCACGCTGATCATAACAACAGTTCTTGCAAAAACACCACATCTGTTCTGCACTGCACAAAGCCTCGTCTGTTCTAGAAGGTTTCCTAAGAGTGCCTCCTCTTCAGACCTCTCTTGTCTTTGAGAGATACATACTACAAACTAAAAATATGTGAAATGGCTGATAAAAAACCCTGTGCTGGCAATATGGAAGTTTTACTTATACACAAAGTTGAATGCTGAACCAAATGATAAGACATGCTAGGTGAACTTTCAGTAAGTGGCAAGAAACTACAACTGCTCAGAGGACCAGGAAGACTTGTGGAAGAGCAATGGAGGCTCTAGCAACTCCAGAGTGTTATGTGATTGCACTAGATGTATTTACATTGTGGAGTGGTCACACTGGCAGCTGATGGAAAGTACTCATCAGCACTTATATCAATGTAAGATGAAGACTGAAGGGCCTAGATGGAGATAAGTAAAAAGGAACAAGCAAAATAATGAAAATGAGCCCACCAAATGCTGCAATTACCTACATCTCCCTATACAGAGCTGGTCATTCCCTGGATATAAGGGTCAATTTCTGCATGAATCAGATCCATTACTTCAAAATAGTGCAGAGTCTGGGCCAGAGAGACACAGGTTCTCTGTTGCTGTTGTTTCCAGGTTTTGTTTTGGGGAGGGGAAAATACTGAGTTTTTAATCTGTCCAAACCTACAGCGTGACATTTCAGCCAGGGCTACTGACAGCATCAGAGCCAGTCCTGCTGCCAACCCTGCATGCTGTGTGAGAGACCTTGAGATTTTGCCACATTGAACCATATCTGCCTGTCTGTTCTCTCTCTGCTGATGTGGATTAATCCTATCTGATCCTTACATGAGAGAAAAGGAAATGAAAATGAAAGGAAAGAAAAGGGGGAAAGGGAGAAAGGGGGAAAGGGAAGATCTGCCTTTGTGAAAAGTAGATCATTCCTGTGAATGAGCTGATCTATACAATACTGGGATCGGAGGCTGGTTTACCAAAAATTGTTTACAAATCAGCTTGACACTGTTCGGGTTTGACAGCAATACATATACAGTAGCAATAGGTTACAGCAATACATATACAGTAGCAATATCACCAGTCATAAACAAAGCATCTGCTGGCAGAATGTGGACTCAGCTATTGATGCATGTACTGCATCAATCTCCAGCAAAGAAAACACTAAAGTCTGTTCAGGAAGTGCTCTGTGGAATAAACAGAGTAACTGTGGTCACATTCTCTCCTTGTCCAATGCCAATACTTTTTCTTAACTACAAGTATGTGTCTGTTTCTTTTATGTACAGCTACTGGGCCAGAAAAGATGGGGAAGGTTTGTGTTTCCAGGCACAGCTTATGAATTCTGCAACTTGTTGCCCTGATCTTTTTCCTAGTTTTGAGGTTTTATAAACCTGTACGGAAGCTGTTTGGTTCTACTACCTTTCATTAGTATGAAGTGTCCTACATGGAAATTTCTGGGCTTGGATTCTTCTGCTACAGTTACCTTCTTTGCTTGTTCTGCTTCATGTTCCCACTCTCCCTTTTATTGATACTTACTCAAAGGGGTCGCTGGGATCAGCTCTCTGGAGCTCTGGAGGAATCGGTATCCTTTTGTAGTACATTTCCCAGTCAAAAGCTCCTCTCATGGCATCCCCTGCCTGTGCCTCGTAGCCAAAGTGATTGTGGTCAATGACATCGATCATCGGACACACGATGGTTTTGTGGTTTAGTGCAATCTGGTCTGAAAAATGAAAGCAGAAAATAGGAAATGGCATGTCTAGTCAAGCCATCTATCATATTACTGCAAAGTGAATCCCACAGGTTTTCTGATGTTTGAAGATTGCTTGCTTTGTTCCCTATGGCCCTCAAATAATTTCATTTTTCAAATCTGTATCAAACCTTTACCTAAAGTGGACTTAATGCAGTTGGGCAATGATTAGAAGCATTTACAGTTCTTTAAAGGGAGGCATATCCCTGTGAGACCCACAGGAGTCCAGTCATCTATATCTCTGTCACTTTGCTACTCTGAGCTGTCCCCAATCTGTCAGCTATGGAACAAGCCAGCAAGCAAAATGTAAAAATACTCCTTCAGCTGTGGGGAGTGTGTATGGCAAGCTCCTGTGAGAGAGATTTGTGTTCCTAAATGTGAATCTCAGCCCTTGCAACCATTCAGCCGCTGTTCCTGTGGCTCTAGTGTGCATCAGCTTTGAGATCAAATGCTACAAATTAAAGGCAAACTCCAACATGAAGAACAAAACAGGGCCTGTGTCCTTTTTTTTTGTACTGATCTTTGAGATATAAAGAAAGCCCCACAGTATTATTCTTACTCATCTGTTTTCTAAAGAAAGGAGTTCCTTTTGGTTTAAAAAAAAAAAAAAAAAAGAACTGTGAGGCTAAATCAAATTCCCATGTCTAGTATAAGAGCAGGGTGGGCCTGAGTTTGCTTTGGTGAATCTTATTGCTTAATCCCATACAGCTCCTCAGAAAAGAAAGAAAAGTAAAGAAGATATTCCAACTGCAAGAACTAATCAGAAGAATAATGGCTTGAAATAAGGAAGTACAGTGAAAATTTGTAGCTGCATTGGCATGAATGGACAGTAGAAAAACTATCTATGAACTCTTGAAAAAACAAAATTTCAAAACTCTAAGTATAATAAGCTTTTTTTTCCAAATGGTCAATTCTTTACAAAATGCAATACATTGTAGGGCCTATGTAGAAAACTTGGTTTTGGTTCTTAAGAATTAGATTTCACTAGTGCTTGACAGAATCCTAAAAAAATCAGAGGGCTAAGTGTGGAATGAACACTTAAATAGGAAGGCAGGTAATACTGGTGTAATAATACAGATTTCTGCTTCCTTGCTTTTGAAGGATTAAAATTAAGAAAAAAAAATTTAGCAAAATATCTGTAGTTTCATATTTATTCTCAGTTGTTGTTTAGAGACCGTCCAACTGGGGGAACACTGCTGACTGCTGTGTTACTGTGTCTGGAAATTCAGCAGATTTTTACATCCTTATCTTTTAACAGTGAAATAAATTTAAAGCACAGGCTCTCACAAAATTCTAGGATACTCATCTCAGGCATAATGGCTGCATTACTGTTGCTATTGCCAAATATAATTACATTCACTGGTATACTATGTAGTGTTATCTGTAATCATTATGTAAAGTAATTTTACATAATCGCTTTCCTGTGATGGTCCTGCTAATAGTTATAGGGCTTATAATAATCTGTCTCTGATCCTCCCCTTCTAAATTGATTGTAGGAGAGAAACTAAATGGGATTGATTTGGCTGGCACAGGTCAAAGGTAGAGTTATATAATACATTGGCATCCTTCTCTTGATCTTTAAAAGCTGCTGCCTTTAAACAGACTGAAGGATTGGAAATCTCTATGTCACATGCAGAGATAGCCAGGGAGAAAAGTCTTTGAGCAATGCTCAAGCTCAATCCTAGATTTAATTTCTATAACTCTGCAAGAATTTTGCAAGTACGATGATGCTTACTTGCCTGTTCTTGTGTGTCTCTGCAGAACCTACTTCTCAGCCCCCAAAATGTTTTAGAGATCTCAGAATCATGGAATATTGTGACTTGGAAGGGACCAATAAGGATCATTGAGTCCAACTCCTGCCCTAGCATAGGGTAATCACAAGATTCAGACCATGTGTCTGAGGGCACATGTTGTCCAAATGGTTCTTGAATATTGTCAGGCTTGGTGCCATGACTACCTCCCTGGCGAGCCTGTTCCAGTGCTCCACCACCCTCTGGGTGAAGAACCTTTTCCTAATGTCCAACCTAAACTTGCCCTGGCACATCTTCCTGACATTTCCCCTGGTCCTATCACTGGTCGCCAGAGAGAAGAGATCAGCACCTGCCCCTCCTCTTCCCCTGTGAGGAAGAAACCATAGAAGATCTTCACTTTTGAAGAAACCAGGGTGTTTGTAGTTGTGCACACCAAAAGGCAGAGTAATCAAACTCACTGCCTCAATGTTTCTTTCAGTATGTCTAAAACAATGAATTTTGCATACATACTTCTTAGGCTTAAATGTTGCCCCAATACGAATTTAGGAAACAGAAAAAAGGGCTGTAGGGCTAGCTTATGTTTCACAAGAGCTTTAGTATCATAGCTTTGCAGACATTAACATGCTGCTGCCTTTGCCAGTCACTGCTCTTTATCTCACCTACTCCTAATGCAAGAGTCTGAAAGTCACAGCTGAAACACTACAATTTCTTTTTCATTGCCATTACTCATCCTCTCACAAATCCCTGCTGGTCTGAAAATTTCCATCCACTAATTCAATACATATATGCTGCAGAGAAAGGGACAACATATAAACACCACTGTACATGTAAAAATCTTGCCGATTTGAGGGAAAGCATAAGATCAAGAGGAAACATTGCTCAGAGCTTTCTCCCTAGCAATTTTAAGCAATATATACATATCTGAATTCAGCACTTTAGTATCAAGCACAGTGCGCACATGTGGCAATAAACAGAATTTTTCAATATTGGATAAGTCACTCTCAAATATGTAGGTTTTATCTTTATAGGAAAGATGCACCCCTTTAATTTCAAGTGCTTGTTTCAAATTGACCTGGTTAAAGTAACAATGCCACATTCAAAATATTCTTATTTTCCTACTTAAATTTGTGATTACAGATTATGACAACGTTTGAGTAGCTCAGCAAACTATCTCTTGTTATCTGAGCTGTCATAAGTACTTGTACTTTCAGTCTTCCCCACTGGCAAGTAGTACATCATATAAACATTGTGGAGACGGACAGCTAGAGCAAGTAGGTGTTTTGATAACTTGCTAAGCATGATCTAATCATGACATAATTTTAAGTCTTGGTCAAGAAAAAGAATCTGTTTTGACAAACCGTGCTGGGTTTGTGTGGGGAGGGGACCCGTTTTTGGTAGTGGGGGAAGGGGCCACCTTGTGATAAGCTTCGCGAAACCTCCCCTGGCTCCAGGGCGTACCCCCCAACCCCAGGCTGAGCCAATTAGCAATAAAGAAACACCTCTGCGAATCCATTATTTTGAGGGGAAGGACTGTCTTGAAAAAAAGAAGGTGGAGAGAACCTGGAGGAGAGGCCATTGACCTGAACAAAAGACAACCACTGTCCTAAAAAATGAGAGAGTTTTGTTGCCAGGAGGAAGGAGGAGGAGGGTGAGGACAGAGAACCTCAGACACCCAGTTCAACTGCATGGAGTAGGAGAAGGCAAAGGAGGTCCCTGCAGCCCATGGAAATTCAACGGAGGAACAGACACCCATGTGTAGGCCACGGAGGACTTCACACTGGAGCAGAAAAGCTGAGCCCAAGGGCAAGTGTGACTGAAATTGAGACCACAGAGATGCTCAATGCCAGAGTGGGGATGGACCCCCAGAGCCAGGGGGTGAGGATGTGCACTGGACTGGAGGCCCAACTGCAGCCTGTGGACATCCCCAGGCTGGAGCTGGAAGCTGTGCCTGAAGAGGTCCATGACTCCATGGGCTTCCCATGGAAGAAGTTGGAACATCTTGTTCCTGGACTTTCATGCCACGAAAAGCAGCAATGGTGAACTGACTGCAACCCCTATTCCCTGTCCCCTGTGCCACTCGGAGGAAGGAGAAGGTAGAGAAATCGGGAACAAAGTGATTTGAGCCCGGCTAGAAGGGAGGGGTGGGGGAAGGTGTTGTAAGATCTGGTTGTTACGTCTCACTGTGCTAATGAAATTGATTTTTCTTCCCCAAGTTGAGTCTGTTTTGCCCACGACCATAACTGGTGAGTGAGCCATCCCTGTCCTTCATCCTAATCTTGCCCCTTTTATTGTGATTCCCTTCTCATCTCACCGGGTGGGGGGAGTGACTGCTGGACTGCATAGTCTACCTGTGTTTTAAAGCACAACACAAACCTAGTTCTGGAAGCCTATGGCACTACTGATCTATTGTCCATCTTCCCTCTTACTGCTCCTACAGCAACATCAACAGAAGGAAAGATGTGCCTGCATCTTTCAAGCTGGTTTGCTCCCCAGTATCTTACCTTAAACCTGCAATAACTGCAACTTCACACTACACTAGACTCTCAACTACAGCAGCTGGAGCCCAAGTCACATCTTTCCTTCTGCTGACTTTATACTACTAAGGAGTGATAACAAACAGCTGTGTTTGCCAACATTTTTTATATGACTACAGCTGCCTGCTCAGTGAAGGTTAGGCAAAACTCTCTGAGATCACAGAGTGGCTTATCTCAGTTTAAAAACACATTTAAGCTAAAGAAATAAACTACATAAAGCTTAAAGAAAATAATGAAAAGCCATTTTACACCCATTTTTAAGAAAACCAAACAAAGGACTGTCACTGAAAACTATTATGGCTCAGCTCCACAAACCTATTTAAAGACCTAACAAGTACTGAAGTAACTCGGTCTTCCTTTGATCTAAAAAGTAATAGTCAGTTCTGAAAAGACAAGTTAGATGCCTAAATAACTTTTAGAACTGTCTTTAAATGATTGCTTTTGGTTCCTCCCCAACTTGCAAGGTCTAATTTTGAAAAAAAAAAACAAAACCTGGTTTGGAACAGTGAAAACCACTGCCCCTCTCAGCAAAGACTGGCAGTTTTCACTCCAGAGCAGAGATGAACTGGACTCTTGTTGGGGACTTTTCACTACACATGGCATATACAATCAGAACTAAAACAGGGCAGCTTCAAAGCAATAAATACCCAATATATCCTCTGTTTTTGTCTCCTTGAATGTTGTTCAGTCAAATGCAGTGTTGAGTGAATCACAAGACAGATCTTCAGATAAAATGTGCAAAAATATATTAACTTTACTGTTATTAGTAGCTAGATGTCATCTGATTTCAGTACAGTAAATATTTGCCACTTAATGGTTATGAGAAAGTTTTCTCATCCCCTTTGGAAAACAGGGCACAGGGCACCCTTAAATTTACTAGCTCTAGTTTTACTCATTCTCTATTTGTCCTTCTTCATGTAATACTCTACTTTTTCTTTCAAAATAAAGCAAATTGATCCTGGGCTCCAGTATTCCTCAAGATTAATTTCTAGATCCTCTAGCTGGTTAGCTAAGGATATTTCTTCTACACATGGAACAAGAAAGATCTCATTCCACTTGAGAACTAAGGAGAACTGGGACTTTGTCCCTGATGAAGCTTCTCTCATCCTTCCAGTTTTCTGTCTTGAGGATGAGGATTGTGATCAACAGTTCAATACCCAACGGCAACCCAACTGCAATTATGAACTGTTTGTGACCAGTCTATTTATTTTTCAGTTTTTATAGGGTGAAACCCAGCACAATGTACTTCCATTTCAGACAAGAAAGCAAGAAAAGAAACTGGTTTTGCAACCTGCAATTTTCTCATGTCTAATTTTGCAAAATAGAAGAGTTATGTCTCATCTACAGTAACTTAGTAAAAGATTTCAGAAAACAAGAGTGAGAATCTTCCTGAGGTATTTTCATTAGTGGAAATGTATTATGCATGGTAGGGCAAAATCAGAAAGCAGAGGAAAGGTGGCTGTAGAATACATCAGTGTTTAATGGCTACTTGTCAGGGCTGCTTGGGGAAGACTTGTTGAAACTTGAATTTCCCTTTGCTGCTTTATGCCTTTTGTGCTTTACATGAAGACATGGAGGTTATTTTTAAAAATACTGATGTTGTGATTAAAGGTAAAATGGTAACAAGGGGATAGACTGTATATAGAATTTGATGTGGAAGCTAGAAAGGATGTAAATTTGGAATTTTGTACATTATCTTGCTACTGATCTGAAGAAAAACTAGTTCCTAGTATTTTTTTATGGTCTCAAGTGATAGTTCATTAGCAAAACAGGATCTTTTCTTGGCTCCAAATGCTTTATCAGCTTATTATGTGACCAAACCAGTCCTAGCAACAAAATTCATGAAGCAATAACCATTACTTGGTGAAATCCTATCCTGTCATGCACTTACGACATACTCTTTTAATTAATACAAATTCCTTTAGTGGTAAACTCAGAAATTTTCTTTGGTTTTGCTAGCAAAAAACCACCCACTTTGCAAAGCACATACACTTTGCATGTAGTTAGGTAGAAAAGGGCACATTTGTAGAACAGGGGACATTGTTTCCTGAAATGAAATCCTAGACTACAACAATTGATTCTTTCCATTCCTTTGACTAATGGAGCTTTGCCAGCTGCAGCTGGAATCCAGCAAAGCAGTCAATAGCAAATCATTCTTTCTGAGCTTCCTATTGTAAATGCAGTTGTTATAGGTTTTAACTCTGAGGTCTTGGATACATTTACAGCAAAAGCCGTTATAATGGAATGTGGAGGACTAGGAAGGAGTATAATACCTTCATAACAAAAGTTTTCAGTTGTACAGTAAGGACATAGCATACGAGCAGATTTAGTAATGTATTTAGAGTAGTAGTAGTAAAATAAATTGTAACTTTAATAGGCCAAAGTGACACTTCAAAATTTTACCAGTTCTTTAGTCACAAGAATCATAAAATGGAGCTGCTCACATTTCTCTGAGTTCTGTCTCATACTGACTCTTCAGACACTGCAGCGGAGCTCCAAATGCTTCTATTCAGTGCAAGTCCTGCTTATTGTGGGACATGGCTTTGATTGCTTAAGCTTTGCTGTATGCTCTAATTTTAATAGCTGATGAACACTCATACACTTACTAAGCAAGGGAGGCAGCCAATTCACGTTGACTTCGCAATGGGAATCCAGAAATGTCAAGACTTCTCCTCTAGCCAGCGAGGCTCCTAGCAGTCTGGTCCGAATGAGCCCTTCTCGTTTCTTGGTACGTACAATCCTCACTTTGGCAAAACGGACCATGTATTCCTCCAGCTTCTCTTTTAAGTGTTCTAGAAAGAAGGGCAAAAAAAAGTGTCAGTGGTGTCAGTCCTGGAGGAGCCAACAGAAGGACAGGTTGGCATACAACCTGCAAGCAGCTTATCTACTTCCATCTCTTGTCACTTCAAGTCCTCCAAAATCTGCCACAAATCCTCCCTGAGACACTTTGGAAAATGCAAATGTTCTCTGTTTTATCACACAGAGGAAGACACTGACACTCCAGGCCGTTTACTGCAGTTTCTACTGGCAACCTGCCATCCATGATATAATCATGGCCAAAACTACTGCAGGATATTCATCCATCCTCTGGTTCCTGCAGCCCAAGGCCAGATAAACATTCTGGCATGCCATATTATAAACAGTGACCTTTCCAAGTGGGCTTCCTATATCAAGTAATTATGAAGAACTATGTGTGGAAAGCAATTTTTAAAAGGTAAGCATTAAACTAGCATGATTATATTGCGTAATGGGAAAAGAAGTAGACATGAAGGAAGATCTTAATAGTTGGATACCAGCATGAAGCAAACTGACTTCCTAATAAAATTAAGCTGCAAATATAGAGCAGTTGATAGATTCTCTTATCTTGCATAACTTGGCTCTGTATCACAAAACAGCACCTTTGGGAACTTTTTTTCTTCTGACTAGAAACATACACTAAGAATCATAAAAAAAATGCCAACAACAACAAACACCCTACAGTTTTGCCTCTTACTAAATACATCTACAACAGAAATACTGAACTTTTGTCTTTGATATAACACCTCATCTTGTCAGACTCACTACT
>NW_010304762.1:0-28344 GCF_000700745.2 Antrostomus carolinensis | reverse complement strand
GAGAAAAGCTTAGTCTCCAATAATTAAAATTGGTTATAAGCCACATTTAGTGATACTAGGGGTTGCAAGCTAAGTCTTACTGAAATGGGTTTGCCAGGTTATGATTGCTTCTTATATCTGCTACTAAATCTTTGGACTTGTGTGGTCAGTAGAGGCCTTGATCCAGACATTGCATCATTAGAAATTACAGGAAGTTTGCTACGGATTATCCAAAAGGACTACCATTTAGCAGTAGCCTCGGGTGCATAAGGCTGACACATAGATTAAAGGTAACAAGCATACAAGTCACAGTGCAGAGAGCACAGAATCCTGTGCTAAAATAAAATCAAGGTCCACTGAAATAGAGCTTCCTGCACATGCTCCTTCTTGTCTCTGCTCCTTCCCTTCCTAGCTGTCCTACACACAAGACTTTTCAAATCTACCTGTAGATTAGGAAGGAGGAGAAATAATGGCATGTAGTTATACATATTTTGCAGGAGAGCACTTCATGGGGATGCTTCTCCACACTGAGGAATCCTAATGTACGCTGACACAGAAGAGGGAGCAGCCTGAGAGCTGGGAATGTCAGCTTGCAAGCATTACAGAACAGACTAGGGGTTTTGGAAGGGAGAAACTGAATGCTTTGGAGAGCTGCTGAGTCAAGAGAGTGGTTTGTGTTCACAGTGCTACCCAGGAGAAGTTTAGATCAAGTGAGAAAGGCCAAGTCTGAGACAAAAAAAAAAAAAAAAAAAAAAAAAAGGACATTCAGATAAACATAAAATGTTTTTGTCTTCTACTCTGTTGTTGATTGTAGAATACACAGATTTAAATTCTGAAATATGGTTCATGTACAGTTGGACTCGATGATCTTAAAGGTCTTTTCCATCTTAAATGTTTCTATGAAATGAGAGGAAAAGAGGTATCCTTTTTTTCATCCCATTTTGCTACTTTTGTACTAAACAAAAACCAGCACAATTCCCCGAGAGCTACAATGACAAGAGATGTACGTCTTTGAATGATGATCTTTGTATGACCAACCATATTCACAGGACAAGGGCTGTATACCACCCTGACTCATTGTAGGTACCAGCTACAATTCAGTATCATGACTGAACTGAAGTTAAATCAAATCTTAGACCATTTCGTGCCCACGTGCAAGACCGTCTAAAGCATATATTTGTCAAACTGTTTCTCTGTTTCTATGAGCTTCCATTGAGGCTAATCCCATAGCGCAGAAATACAGAAGAAGTGAAATAGACCTTAAAAACAAAGATACAAAGACCTTGCAGGTAATATAAGAAAGGCTGTTAGGGCTGTCAATCTGGATTTTTTACTGTGTTGTAAATTGTATCATCTTGTAGACATAAAAAAATGAAACAGTTTCAAAGTGACAGGATATTACACATTATCAAAATAAATCTAACCTAATCTGTTAGGTGCCATACCTTCTGTTAATTCTCAGACACTGGAAATTTCTGTAGTTTAACTTTAAAGTCATCTAACCATTTTTTCCTCTGATCTCTTACACTCACAAGTCTTGAGTTTGTTTGCACTGAATAGTGCATATGAACCCTGCACCAAGAGCAAGACCACACTGCTGCACACTGCAATCAAGCGCCTCACACCTTGGCTACAGTGCAAATCCTCCATGTTCACCTGCCTGCCCTCAGCAGTGAGTTCATTGATGAGACCCCAGCTGAACAGAGGATCCTGATTGTATCTGATATGAAGCTCTGAATTTAGCTACATATCAGTTATGATTGATTTACAATTCCCTATGAGCTGGTTCTAGACTGTTTCCTTCTTGTACGTGAAGTTACCTACCAAAGAAGCAACTGAACTCTCTTCTGGAGAGAAGCAGGAGCCTTACTTGGACAGCCCAAGTTGTTCATGGTGTTGGCAGGTTCTCTGTTGCCTGTGTAGAGATTCCAGGCACACCTGAACTGGACCTTCACTAGTTAGGTGTCACAACGGCTAAGGTAAGGCCCTTGCAATAGACAGTTTGAATAATGGCCACCACTGATGTTTAAATGAGCTAATAGAAATGCACTCTGATTGTTACCACTTGTCTTGGGCCAAATACATTCAGTGAAATTCAGTCTCATACAAAGGACTTAATTTCATTCCTTTCACATCTTACAATGAGCAAATTCTGAAAGCTGAGTGCTTATCTCTTCCAGGAAACACTTCAGGAAGAGATGATGTAAACTATCATATTACAACACATTCTTTTCTGTTCTTATATCAACTGCTAAATAATAAAAGAGCTGAATAATAAAATTTGATTGCCATCAGTTGTATTGGAGCTTGAACTCCATGAAATCAATGGTAGTTTGTACTGTTCTTTCATTGCTTCAGGTTCCTTGCAAACTCAGGAAAAGAGGTCTCTCAAATTTTAAATATTTTAGGTTTTTTGGCTGGAATAATAATTTCAGAATTCTGTGCAACAAACAGGAATTCTCTATATCACCTTCTCCCTCTCTCTCAGATAGCTCTTCACACATTTCAGACAGCATGTCATCTGATTTGTGAAGAACTGTATTAAAACATCCAGCACATCTTTTGATGCCAGAATCATGTATACCAAAATAGTTTTCATCTACTCAATTAGTCCCATGATTGAATAATTTTATTATTTTCTCCTTGTTGCTCAAAGAAGAACTTATAAAAAAGCAGGAGTATACAAACAAAATTTGCACATCTTGTTCATAGAGAATTCTAAATGCATCCTCATTTAGACATATCTGAAAGTAATCAGGAAGAAAACAAAAGTATGAAGTATTAATTTTTATAGAGCTTAGTTAGACAAGTGACATAAAAAGATCAAGTCTACATACAAATCAAAATATATGGATTGCTAGAGGTACTTAGATTTTTTAAAAACAGCTACATGTCAGCAATATCCTAACAATAAGTCATGACATTGTCAAACAGACGCCAGTAACAGTACTACTGTATCTCTAGTTTTGAGATTTGGCCAAGAAGATAGTTTGGGACTTTATTTGGGAAAAATTCCCATTAACTACAAAAACATCATGAAGTATTTAAGTTCAACAACCAACTCCAACATGGTTGTGAGAATGAAAATATCTTAAAGTGGAAGAAAAAAATCCCTTTTGGATCCATAATTTTTTAAACTTAAATCAATATGAAAGTGCTCTCATATCCTATTTTCCCCTGCAATGTCTTGTGGCACTATCTGTTTCAAATCTTACCAATCTCTAAAAGTATAAACAAACACAGAGCAACAGAAACAGTAGAACAGTAGTAGTTTTAAAGAAAACTGTAGTATTTTCTACTATTTATGTAAGTAGTAAAAACATAACTTTCATGTTGAAACACTCATTAAAGCCACTCCCACATTATGCAATACACTGGTATTATCTTGGTGAGACTCTTTAAAGCTAAATGGCAATTCTGCAGGACCTGCAGTCAGCAGCTGGCTTTAAAGGTTAGCTACTCAATAAAAGAGCTCGTGTTTGAGCCAGGGGTCATGAAGACATAGATGCTCTGACAAAGACAGTACCTGGGAATCTCACAGCTCAAGTCTTGCTTAAAACAGACTAGACAAGACTTTGGAGTTCTCTATGGGAATAATTTTGATTAACAAATGATCTAGGTGTTAGTGATTACTAACAAGTTTTGATTTTTTTTACGCTTATCTTCTCCCCAAAAAATTAAAATATACTGCCCTTTTTCACAGAACACCATAAATTTCCTTCACAGAAACCTAAATGATATTTTATTTCCTATAGTACAACTGCTTTTTCACAGTTCCTAATTATCATGTTGCTAATATTATCTCCAGAAGAAGCATCTCACACACAAAACCCATGTTATGCATATACATTTAGAAGTAAGTAAACTCAAGTGCCCACAAAAACATGCATCAATGTTGAGCAAAACTATAATTCTAAAGAAATTATCTGAAAGAAATTATAACATGGTGTGTAAAACAGAAAGCAACCTGTAATAAAAAGGCCTTTAAATGTCCAGGGGACAACACATTCTGCCCGTTTATTACCAAATGAAACAGTTCAAGTAAGCTTGCCATGATAATAAAACAGGGTGGTAAGAAAGTTTCATTTATATGCTGCAATATTACATAAATTTCACTTTCAGAGTTAGGCATGAGAGAGAAGTCAGGATTTAAATTCTACAGTGAGCTATAAATGGTGCACTTTAGATACAAAGAAGCCAAAGCCCCTGTCACTAGATATGGGGAGTAAATGCCTAATTTGTAATTTAAAAGAAAATACATCATTCTTTTCTTCACAGTGTTGATCAAATGAACCCATGAATCATATGTCTGACATATGCCAGGCACCTGCCAGGGCAAGAGTTGGCACACGCGGTGACAAATAAAGAATAATGCACAGGAAGGATGTTTACAGGCTGTCACTGCTATGACAAGTGATGATAAAGGGAAGCATTATGTCTCTTCTAGCAATAGCCTATAAACAAATTCTCCATTGTAATTGTTTTGTGTGGGCCTTCTCTATCTTCATTTAAAGTTTGGAGAAGTTTTTCCCAAAAGAATAGCAGAGACACCACTGCCTGATCTTGGTAATTAGAGATCTGCTCAAGCAGAGTGCTCAGTTACGTAATTTGGTGCTCAGAAATAAATTGGAAATCAAGATTTTGCGATTGTAAGGAAAAAAAAAATCATAGTAGTAAAAAGCAGAACTGCAATTCTTCTTTCCTGTTGGTATGCATACAGGGAATATTTCATTATCACACTGGTACCCCATGGCAACAGGTGCTATGTGGCAAGCAATGCTCCTCCAAGGTTATTGAGAAGGTGTTAAGAGAGATTTAAGAGATTATGTGAAAGCTGGAACTGGTCTTCAGGACTTGCTTGACTGCAGCACAAACCATGAAAGAGGAAGGAAAATACAAAGAAAATAAACCCTTTTGTTAAGCCTCTTTCCTGAACAGCCAGGCAGGTCCAACCCAAACCCGGGCCTGTAACACACCTTGCCCTCTGCACCTCTGTAGCACCTCCAATTTCTGCCTGAAAGTACTGACAACCTCTGTTACAGTATCATTGACCTGCAAATTATCAAATATTAAGAACAGCAACAGAGCCTGATAAATGCCTTGATAAACAATCTGAATTAAATCTGTTTCTTTTTAACTTTAATTGACCGAGAAGTATGTAATTTGAGCTGTTCTGCATTTCCCAACATTAGTCATATAAAAATAGTTAGAGAAAAAATTACAGTACTAGAAAACATATGCTGGCCTCTCCTGCTCCCCTTACTCCCTGGCACATGGGAGTAAGCAATGCAGCCAAAACCATAGTAGTCTGTGATGTTGGGTCAGTAATCTGTAAGTGAGTATTTCTGCTGGTGAAAATTAAAGTGGTGAAATGGCTGTTTTGATATGCGACTAGATTGTTCTCTCCAGCCAGCAGCAGAGCTTTGTGCCCAATACACACAGAAAAACCTGGAAGTACATTTATGCAATATCCATGGCTCTCACTGTGAAAGGGATCTCCATCATTTCACGTCCTTTTCTGCAAGACAGGATTATTTTCCCAGGGTAAATTAACAAGGATACCCCCTCCATTACTTTCCCTGGGCCTTGACCATACATTTTTCCTGGAACACCTCAGCTTCATCTTTTGACTGAAATGCTTCTGTCTAGTTAAGTCTTAAGTTTGACAGAAAATACATAAAGAAAACTTGTGGCCTATAATCATTCAATTATTATTTGTTTTCTGCTGCAATTGACAAAATAGCCCTCTCCAGTGTATTATCATTACTTTCTCTGCCTGTATTTTTACTACCATAAAACCAAATCAGCCTGAAGAGAGGATACAAGGTGAGCCTGTGAATTTGGGTACATCATCTTTCTTTCTTACAGCTTCCCTTCATGTTTCTTATTTGCAGAAGGTTGGTTGCAAATGCTGGTTGGACACAGAAATGCTGCAAACGCTGTACCAGGTCAGCTGCCACTTTTTCTAGCCAAGTTGGACTCCAAGAAAGACAATTCCCCTGGTTACACCTCTGGGTAAGCTAATGCAGTGCTGCACTACCCTTCTGGTGAGTAACTTTTTCCTAAAGTCCAAACTGAACCTTCCAAGCTGCATCTTGGGGCTGTTGCCTCTTATTGTACCATCTGCAAGTACCAGGAAGAATTTGGTTCTGTCATCTATGCAATTCCCATTCAAGCTGCTGTGGGCAGCTATTAGATCACCACTTACCATTTTGCCAAACTAAACAAGCACAGGTTCCTCAGTCTCTTCTCAAATATCACATACTTTTAGCCCATGACAGTCTTGCTAGTTCTCTGCTAAACTGACTCCAGCCTTTGTCATCCCACTATAACTGCAGAGCCCACAACTGGATGCAGAATTACAGGTATATGCAGCACCAACATCATAAAACGCATAATTTCCTTTTATCTCCTCACTCTCATCCTAGCATAACCCAATCCAGTTTGCCTTCCTGGTGATTAAAGGCCACTGCTTTCTCCTATTCTCCTGGTATCCACTATGACCTTTGCAGGTCCTTCATGGCACACTAGCTAGCCATTTTGCATTTTTACTGCTACATGGGGTTATTCACCCAGGTGCAGAATTCAGCACTCCTTGTTGAACTTCATGAGATTTATTTTGCCCAATCCTAGAGCTTCCCTGGACTGACACTATACTATCTATCAACCACTTTCTCCCTTTAAGTATCATCCACAGATTTGCTGAGTGAACACTGTCTCATCAACCAGGTTACTGGTGAAGATGTTGACTAAGGCAAGTTACATTCATCACCCTTCCCTTGACCATCATAACTGTAAAAGGCAATCAGACTGTTCAAACATGATTTGCACTTGGTAAGTATGTGATGACTATCCTGTATTATTTTCTTGTCATTCATATATTTGCAGAGGGCTAGGCACCACCTAACAAGATGGTGTGCTTCAAGCTGAAGTGCATCTACACAAACACATGCAGCATGGGCAACAAACAGGAGGAGCTGGTAGCCAGCATGCAGCAGGAAAACTATGATATAGCAGCCATCACAGAAACTTGGTGGGACGCCTCACATGACTGGAGAGCTGCAATGGATGGCTAAAAACTCTTCAGAAGGAATACGCGAGGAAGAAGAGGAGGTGGGATAGCCCTTTATGTCAATGAGTGTTTTGATTGCCTGGAGGTTAATGATGGTGATGACAGGGTTGAGTGTCTGTGGGTAAGAATCGGGGGAAGGCCAGCAAGGCAGATATCATGGTGGGGGTCTGCTATAGACCACCCAACCAATATGAGGAGGTAGATGAAATATTCTATAAGCAGTTAGGGGATGTCTCAGGATCACTGGCCCTTGTTCTTGTGGAGGACTTCAACTTGCCAGATGTCTGCTGGAAATATGACACAGCAGAGAGGAGACAAACTCAGAGGTGACACACTGAACCTGTTATTCACTAACAGAGAAGGACTGCTGGGTGAAGTGGTGGTTGGAGGCTGTCTTGGGCACAGTGATCATTAAATTATGGCTCAGTGATCATGAGATGATAGAGTTTTCTGTTCTTGGAGAAGTCAGGAGAGGGGTCAGCAAGACTGCAACCTTGGACTTTCGGAAGGCAGACTTTGGGCTGTTTAGGAGTCTGTTTGTCAGAGTCCCTTGGGAGGCAGTCCTGAAGGGCAAAGGAGTCCAGGAAGGCTGGACACTCTTTAAGAAGGAAATTTTAAAGGCACAGGAACAGGCTTTCCCCATGTGCCAGAAGATGAGCCGGCGGGGATGACTGGCCTGGCTGAACAAAGAGCTTAGGCTGGAACTCAGGAAAAAAAGAATTTATGATCTGCGGAAGAAGGGACAAGCAAATCATGAGGACTACAAGGACCTTGTGTGGCTATGCAGGGAGACAATTAGAGAGGCCAAAGCCCAGCTGGAGCTCATTCTAGCTGCATCAGTAAAAGACAATTAAAAATGCTTCTTTAAATACATCAGTAACAGAAGGAGATCTAAGGAGAACCTTCATCCTTTGCTGGATACACAGGGAAACATTGTGACAAAGGATGAGGAAAAGGCTGAGGCACTTAATGCCTCTTTGCCTCGGTCGTTAATGGTAAGACAGGCTGCTCTCTGAATACACAGACCCCTGCGCTGGTAGACAGGAGTGAGGAGCAGAATGACACCCCCATAATCCAAGAGGAAACGGTTAGTGACCTACTGCACCAGTTAGACATCCATAAGTCTATGGGGCCGGATGTTATCCCCCCCAGGGTACTGAGGGAGCTGGTGGAAGTGCTCACCAAGCCACTCTCCATCATTTATCAATAGTCCTGGCTAACAGGGGAGGTTCCAGCTGACTGGAAGGTGGCCAATGTGACACCCATCTATAAGAAGGGCCGGAAGGATGATCCAACCAACTACAGGCCTGTCAGTCTGATCTCAGTGCCAGGGAAGGTGATGGAGCAGATCATCCTGAGTGGCATCATGCATCACGTGCAGGACAACCAGGGGATCAGGCCTAGTCAACATGGGTTTATGAAAGACTAACCTGATCTCCTTCTATGACAAGGTGATGCGCCTAGTGGATGAGGGAAAGCCTGTGGCTGTGGTGTACTTAATCTTTAGTAAACCCTTTGACACCATTTCCCACAGCATTCTCCTGGAGAAACTGCCCACTCATGGTTTGGATGGATGTACTCTTTGCTGGGTAAAGAACTGGCTGGATGGCTGGGCCCAGAGAGTTCTGGTGAATAGAGTTAAATCCAGCTGGTGGCTAGTCACTAGTGGTGTTCCCCAAGGATCAGTATTGGGGCCAGTTCCATTTAATGTTGTTATCAATGATCTGGATGAGGGGATTGAGCGCACCCTCAGTAAGTTTGCAGACAACACAAAGTTGGGCAGCAGTGTTGATCTGCTTGAGGGTAGGAAAGTTCTGCAGAGGGATCTGGACAGGCTGGATTGATGGGCCGAGCCCAATGGCATGAAGTTCAATAAGGCCAAGTGCTAGGGTGGCTGGAAAGTTGCCTGGCAGAGAAGGACCTGGGGGTACTGGTTGACAGCCGGCTGAACATGAGTCAGCAGTGTGCCCAGGTAGCCAAGGAGGCCAACAGCATCCTGGTCTGTATCAGAAATGGTGTGGCCAGCAGGAGTAGGGAAGTGATTGTGCCCCTGTACTCAGCACTGGTGAGGCCTCACCTCAAGTACTGTGTTCAGTTTTGGGCCCCTCACTACAGGAGAGAATTGGAGGTGCTGGAGCATGTGCAAAGAAGGGCAATGAAGTTGGTGAAGGGCCGAGAAAACAAATCTTACGAGGAATGGCTGAGGGAGCTGGGGTTGTTTAGCCTGGAGAAAAGGCAGCTGAGGGGAGACCTTATTACTCTCTATAACTACCTGAAAGGAGGTTGTAGAGAAGTGGGAGTCGGTCTCTACTCCCAGGTAACAAGCTATAGAATGAGAGGAAATGGCCTCAAGTTGTGCCAGGGGAGGTTTAGATTGGATATTAGGAGAAACTTCTTCACTGAAAGGGTAGTCAAGCATTGGAACAGGCTGCCCAGGGAGGGGGTGGAGTCACCTTCTCTGGTGCTATTTAAAAGACAGGTAAAGGAGTTGCTTAGGGACCTGGTTTAGAGGTGGATTTGGTAGTGTTAGGTTTATGGTTGGACATGGTGATCTTAAAGGTCTTTTCCAACCACTATGATTCTATGATCTTTCTAGGCAGTGGGCTGAGCCTTGTTGGTCTGCAGTTACTGGATCCACTTCTTTCTCTTTTTCAAAGATGTAACTGTCACCTTTTTCTAGTTGGTGAACCTGCCACTTCCAAGGGTTGCCCAGTCTTTTGGTTATCTTCCATCATGCCTTTACTTTTCACCTAGAAGAGTCTGATAGTATTCTCTCTTCAGATACCCAGATCCAAAGTCTTCTACTCCTAATAAGTCCTGACTGAGTAATCCTAGAGGAAGGATGGGGAGGTTTTCTGCCAAATAGACTTTAGCTTCTGATCCATAGTCATGTCAGACTAAAACAAGTTCCAGAAGCAGACGGGTATTGTGAAAAATGTAAGAAAAAGTCTTACATTTATCATTGCTTGGTGTAATAGCAATTTGCTAACAGCAACCTCATCTGAGCACTAGATAACCCATTCTTTCCAAACAGTTTTGCACATGTAAGAAGATCACTTGAGAAAAGCTATGTAGTTACTGATGATCTGGAAGCAGCACTATTCAGTGAGACATTTGTGCCAATCACTTGGAAACTTGATTTCCTGGCTGTGATGTTTGAATTAGCTGACCTCAGGCAAGCTAAATTGCAGCCTCTTTTTCCAATATCAATAATGAGTCAAAGTCCTTGGATGATATGGTACAAGGCTATGGAGAGTATCCTGAATATGTAATAGTTCCGTTCATCACTTGCACATTAGTGACTATAAACTTCCTTCATTTTGATGTTCAGTTTCAACCACAGTCTGTTAAACTTGAAAACCTCCAAACTTGACAGTAAATGCACATTCCTTTGCCACAGCCTGAGAAGGTCAGCATTACTGAGAGTAGGAGGCTGAAGTGAGCAGATGAATACGTAGCTTAGCTTGATTTCATTCATGATAGATTTAAGATAAGCTTATCTGAACAAATCTGTTTTGTAGTGTATAGCCTTTCATATAGTCATGAAAGGAGTGACTGGGACTGCAGACTCTGTGAGGCTAGCTAGATTTGCCGAGACTTTGTTAGGCTATAGCTCCAGTCAATAGAGACATGCAAAGATCCTGGTATCCCTTTGTGCCACTTCTCCGAGCTCATGTAATTGTGACTGTTACCACAGTTGTTCTGTCAGCAGCACAGAAGCACCTAGGACCTCTTTGTCAACAAGGTGGGTGTTCAGGTAATTCAGCATACACAGGAGGTTACTCAGATACAAGGTGTGGTTACTTCTTATACAAATGCCATGGAAGGATCATTAAACTCTTGTTATACGAGGTAGTTGTTGATACCCTCACCAGTGTTGCAGTATAACTCTTGTCTCTTCTACAGCTGAGAGCAGACTCCTTCATTTGCTATGTTTGCATCAGTCTAACTCTGAGAAAGGGGTCTCCAGCTGGGAGAAAGGTGGGCCTACCTTTTACCCAAAGACTAAATGATCTAATCATTATTTATCATCTGAAAGCCTCTGAAGTAATAAAATTACCAAAATACTATTTTACATATCACAGTTATACCCTTCTACGAATTAATCAATGCTCAATGTATTTTATACCTTAAAATGGAGGCAAAAAGAACTTAAGCACTTACTCCTTATGAATTGCTCTTATATGCTGAACACACAAAATTAAACAAATTCTAAAAAACCCCTTGTATCCACCTCTGCTTTTTGGCCTGTTGTAGCCATGACAATTAAATATATCTCCCCCAAAGAAAAAATATCTTTTTAACTAAAATATTTTAAATAAAGACAGTTATTATTCCCTTGAATTTTCTTTGTATCTAATTTTAAAGCAATTATCTCTTATGTATTCAGGCTGCTCACATCCTTTTAATGTCCATGTTCAGAAAAGGGTTTTGGAACTGCCTGAGGACAACCTATGATCTGCTTCTTCATATGCGTGCCCATGCCTATTTCTGAATGCTTCACCAATATTAGCGTTGAAAAAAAGAGTGAGGAAGTGTTATTTTTATAGCTCTGTTCCTCTGGTTGCATCCAAATGGTTTGCCAGCTATAATATGTGGAGAAATAATTTTGTTCACCAGAGGAATGACACATTATGAAATGCAACCATCTTATCCTGGATGAAGAAATTGGTTAAGAATATACAGCAAAGCAGTCAAACAGGAAGTAAAAATTAATTAGCAGGAAATTATTGTTGCTGCAAGGTAAATATATTAATCACCTAAATTGGAATGTGATCAAGAAACTGAACCCAATTAATGATACAGCAGATTAAACAGGAGACAGCTCTTAGCACACAAACAGGAAATGAAAACTACATTCCTCTCTGCTTGTCTTCCTGTGAACTGCGTGGGTTGAGAGCACTAAAAGCACAGAGCCTGACCTTAAGGGTGAAAAGAAACCTTACAACTCATGTTGCATGGCACTTTGCAGAACATTTTGCTCCTTGGAATAGCTTCACCACTGCAGGAACATGGCTCATTGAATAAAGTTTAACCAAACTGGGAAGAATTTGTTCCCAGTACCACCTTAGCAGCCCTGAACCTCAGGCAACCTGCACAAGTGTGCTCAGGGATGTGCTGCCCAGTTGGGTGACAAGAAAGAAGGCAGAGAGGTTGCAAAAGCTTTTTTTATGGACAATTTTTTTACAACAAAGACTTTACCATGGATAGACTTTGCTTTGGCACTTTCTTACACCACTAATTCAAAAAACGTAACTCTGGCTACAGCTCAAACAAGAATCTGGGCAACTGGATTAGTTATTAGGGAAACTATGATAAGTATATGGTAAAATAACAAAGAAATGTACAGCTGCCTTTACAGATCATTCTCTGGACACAATTAAGTAGTACAGACCTGTCAAAAGGGTGACCTTGCTGCATTAAAATTTGAGTCTTTTTAACAGGTCTGTTTACAACACAGGTATTTATACAGTGACTCATCCCCAAGGGAAAAGGCCAGTTACAAGAATGTTACTTTGAAGTGAATCCAGGAAAGTGTAACTTTCCTTGAGATTACTACATTACGCACAAATGCCATCATCTTGTTTTCAGAGTCACACTTCGCATCCTGACAATATTAATTGTTAAAATTTGTAAACGATGACCTGTCAAATAAGCCTTTTTTAGAACTTATTTCTAACACTGCAGTCTTGCAGATTTTCAGACCTGTCTTTACAGTGACATTTTCTCTTTTTTGCCTAAAACTATCTTTGACATATTTTTAGTTCTTCCTCCAAAATATATCACTGGCTTTTACAGTAGGTGCTGTCTTCTGAAAACAGTTTTCTCTCATACTGCTCTTTTTAACCTCTCAAATGCCAAGGATAGATTGTATTGAAGAATTTGTGAAACACTGCTGTGAGGATGGCATTGACCTTATACTTACAACAGGACACTAACACTGGTCCTTGGAAAGGGGAGAAACAGAAGTCTTACAACTCGTGTAATTACTTTTTAAGTAGCATCAAATTCTGGTACAGCTCCCTACACCGGACACTTATTTCCCAGAGTAATTCTCCTGACATTATAAATTGTTGCAAACCTTAGGCTCCACTAACCTAAAGATACTGGAATATGGCCATCTCCTAACAGAATATTTTAATAACTTTCTGCCTAACTGAAGATGCTACACTTCTGTAGTTCTTGTCCCTTCTATCTGCTAACTATCCCAGGTAAATGGTCGGGTCCTAAACACAGCATACAATTAATCCTTTTCCTCAAGAATTCAGTGGGTGTTTTTTCTTACTGCATAGGTTTGTTGTAAATAAGAGGAGTCCTTGAAATATGCTTTGAAACTTAGATTTAGAAATACAAAAGAGATTTCGGGCAATAACTTATTCTCGATGTTTGATATTATATAAAGAAGTTGCTCTTTTCTTCCAACTTTTGTGTCAACATTTGTCTTTTTAAAAAAGCCCTCTCTAACATAGCAATTGAGAGTCTTTACTATGGAGCGATGAATTTACCTAAGCTCTGCATACTGCAGCAGCATAAAACATAAAGATATTCAATGAGGTTTCTGTAACCTACTGAAAGAGGTATTAAATTCCTAGTAGTACAAATGCTAGAACTAAGTATGTAGCCATAAACTTTTAAATATCCTTTGTATCTCCCGAATTTAATTTCCCACAACACGGCATCTGGCATTACTAGACTTTTCACAGCTGGAAGGCAGGCCTTTATAAGCTTCAATATCACCTATTGTTGAAGCAAGTATCCACTTCCTTCTCGATGGTTGCATTCCATCATCCAGACATTTTATTTTCTTAGTTGTTACTTCAAGAGTCTTATCTTTCCCAACGTTGTCTAGAGTGGAAATACATCTCTTCTGAAGCTTCAATACTATAAAGTTTGTCTTTACTAAGCTAGAACTATAGTTCTCAAAATAGTTTCACTAGTTTATTTGCACAAGTTAGCTGTGTTCTTGGTATAACCTTTGCAGTCATTAGGATGTGAAGGAGTGCAGTGAAAGAAGATAGAGTTAATATTGCTGAAGAGGTTTTCAGAAAGCTGCAGTTCATGGGAATTCTCTGACAACCTACTGGCAAAGAATAGCAATCTGTTTTAGTCATGTTTTTGAGATTAGGTCAGGCGTCTTATTTTTTTCCCTTTCATTATTTGCAACAAACAGTTTGCTTCCAAAATTAGGTGCATAGAAATCTCAAAGTGAAAGAACTAGACTGCTGTTTAGGTTACATACTTTGAAGCATGAGAATTAATTATTAAAAAGGAAACCACTCTCTGTTCATAGACTAATCTGCTATGATGATGTTCCTCTACATAATGAGGCAAATATTGATGCATAATTAGGCATCTCCTAACATCAGTATGAGCTATTAATCAAACAATAACACTGTTTTTTTTTTCCACAGATAGATGATTGGCTTTTTATTTTTTATTTAAAAGAAGAAAAAGAAAAAAATAAATGAGCTGCTGCATAAATCAGGCTTTGGAAGAGGAGACATCAAGGTCTTTCTTTTCTTTGTTATCTTTTTTCTCCCTTTGTTTTACACATTGAATCAACCTGTCTTTTCCTATCTCTCAGCTGTCACGACTGTTCTGCAGTATCTCTGATGCTCTTCACATCCTCTTTAGTCTGGCAGGTTCCCCTCATTAAGGATGTGAATTTAAGAAACACAAAGACATACTGAATGTTAAATGAACAGCTAAGATCCAAAATATAAATAAAGAAAGAAATATTATGTTGAATATTAACTAGCAGATCCAAGCTCATAGCAGCTTTCACATGATGACAATGAGATTAGGCTCAGACTATGCCCATACATTTCTATACAGCTTATTTTGAACACTCCTCCACCACCTTCCTTCCCCCAAACTGCTGTCTGTTTTGCAATGTCAAAAGACAGAGGATATGACATAGGATATAATCTAGTATTTTTTTTACTTTAAATGTTAACAAAGTTTATGGTAACATGGTCATCTCTGGATACAAGTAATACGCATGGCATGGACTGTTCTAAATCCCTTTGGAAAGCTGAGCTTTAGGCTTATTCCATCTTCATATGGATAACCACATGAGTCCAGATCTAAACACAAGAATTTGTTAAATTTGACCCTTACTCGTACAAACACAGCCTCCTCCTAGTGATCTTCTCAAATCTTTCATAACTAAAGGATTAATGGATTAGTAGATATAAAGTGAAAAATAAATAATTGCCATGAACATTGTGTATTGTTCTTGGAAAGTGTAAAGCTATTTCAAAACTGCACTAGTTGTATCTGCTTTACAGCATTTAACTGATCCTTAAAGATGGGCAAAACGCTGTACTTTTGAACACAATTTTCATACCTTTATTACTGTTAAAACTATAGATTATAGATTCAACAGAGGAAGCAACCTTTGCATTTCAGATTTCCTTAACATATGAAAAATAACTTCATCCAAACCTGCATTTAAATCTATAATAGAAATGCCTGAATTTAAGAAATATATGAACAGAAAAACAGACTGTCCCATTTCAAAACACTTTTCACTTAAGGTATTCCACAGACTGTCAATATCTTGGCTGATCCAAAAAGCCCCACTGGTCCTGACCAGAACTACATGCCTCTTCCCTTCACTATCTTTTTGCTGAACTGGAAGTGTTGTGGTTCACACATAATGTGTCACACTTCCTCCCAGTTTTGAGCTGGTGTGAGGTTTCCCACCTTTAACAGGGAGTCTTTTAAAAAAAGGTGTAATAAAAGGAGTGAGAAAGTTGTTGCAATTCACTGCAAACGTTTAATATTTTCAGTCAATGTGTTCTCTGCACTCTAAGCTGAAAACCAGCCACATGAAGATCTACTGTCGTAAGCACGTAAGTACAAAGCAAAAAAAATCAAGGCCAGAAAATATTCTGCCTGTGAAAACTTTTCATTGTGTGAGTCACATATCAGGTGATGTACTGTATTACAGATAACCTCCAATGGTCTCCACTAATCTCTACGGCAGCCCCAGCAATGGCTTGTCTGGGAAAAACAGAAGTATTTTTGCGTTTTACCTGTAGTTTGACCTGCAAAATTGCTAGTTTTTCCATGGAAATGTTGTAATCACGTCTCTCAATTTTCGTTGGGTTTTGTTTAATTAAAAAAAAAAAAATATTGCCTGAGGTTTGTTTTTTTCCTCCTTTTGTAGGGGCATTGCTTAGGCCCAAGTAAAACAAGTAGAAACCACACAGAACAGGTACAGGTAGAAGCAGGTACAAGCAAACAGAGAAACAGTGCTACTAGTAACCCACATACCAGTTTTGTAACTGTTCTCATTTACTGGATTTAATTTTAGAAATGAATAAAAAATTGACAAAAAAAAATTCAACTCAATTTGCTGATTAACTAAGACATTCCTAGATTTAGTTATCATCAGCTGGAGTGGCAGATGCTTGTCAGGCTCTGGGAAGTAAACTGTAACAGCACTTACAGGTCAATGAACATGTTTAGCTTAATTTCAAAATTGGGAAAGAGCTCTGAATTCTTTTCTAGAGTTATGTTTCTGTGTTCATATTTTCTTGGAAACAGCTGAAAGGAAATAAGAGTAACAGAAAAACAACAGGGCAGTAAATAAAAGTTACAGCTGAATACAGGAAAACTATAAAAACCAAAAGAGTAGAGAGTACATAAGTAAAAGGTAAAATACAAGTAACTACAATATTCTGAAATGAATATGACTTCTATTCATACTAGACTATCATTCTGCTGAATAAAACGCTGGGCTTTTAGTTCTGCTATAAAAAGCAGACTGCATCTTAGCAATATATCTTGCAATTTGGTTCACTTTGCGGCTTGGAGTGAAAGGGAGAACACTTAAAACCCAACAAATTAAATACAAACGAACTAAATTTCCAAAGGAACAGCTGGAGATGTTCAGAAGAAGGAAATAACATGCTACCTGTTTTTTTTTTCACTGATACATGCTTCACTTTGCCCAGAGGAAAATCTTGAGGATAAGACTCCCTTAACAGGAAATTTCCCTTGGTACAAAGGTAATGTGCTCCATTTATTAAGATTCCATGCCAACTTTGAAAAGCAAGAGCTTTACATGAGTGTAAACTTCATTTTCAAGAGAATTAAAAAATAAAGAGCTTGTTTATATTGTACCTTGGTGGACCACTCAGTTTAGCATTGTCAAGTGCTAGCAATAGGTCTCAGTTTTTCTTAAAAAAATAAACACATCAGGACATAGGACTTGTTATGCTGTATCTTGAACTTACTATATCTTGATTTGCTGTATCTTGTAAAAACATGTAAGAAACATAGACCACACCTGCAACGTGCTTAAAGATCTGACGATTATTGTCTAGCTTGCCCTAGCTGTAACACCACAATTACTGGCGATAAATTGGCTGCTGCTTATCCTGCATTTCTGAGCTTTAGTTACATTATTTGAATTGTTTTTTGCATTTTGCTTAGTTTTGTGTAGTTGCATGGTTCTCCCTCTAAAAGGAAATCATAGTGTCTACCAAGGATTAAAAAACCTAAGTAACTAACCCTGGGAGGAAGAAACCCTGAACTTCATTATCCTGCTGGCAAAGAATTCAACGTGTAACTCACTGGAGCAATACAAAGGGAGGGTAAGCATAACACGAGAGAAAAGGGTAGATACTAGGATGTTGGCTTACAACTATTTCAATTGCATTATTAATAAGAACAAGGCATAGAGAATTTGCATAAGTGGAAATACAACTGAAATTACACTAAATTAACTGATTGTTGTATTTTGATTAGGCAATTCAAACATTAGATTAACAATACATTCTAACTCTTAGATACAAAGGTGTGTTTTTTTGGTTTTCAATGATTAAATTGTACATATAACAGTACACCTACATTATACTTTTGGAAGGCTCTCATCGAATGTGAGAAAATAAAAAATACTTCAATTTCCCTTGAACATGTCTTACTGACTTTTCATAATCTCTTGTTTCAATAACCCTACTGTGTGTTTTTCTTTAGCAACTACTCCAGCAAAACTCTGCAGAATACTTTGAAAGCAACGAAGTCAGCAAGGCAGTATTTCATCTATTCCTCAATGTCAATATTGTTTTTACTTTTAAGACCCTTTGCAGCCTCTGAACACCAGAGCTATCTGTTTCATCAGACAATGGTTTACCATGGGACTTAGGGCTTGTTAGTGTAATGATTCAGTATCTGCCATAAGACTGAGGCAGCTTTACACACACAAGCAATAGCTTTATACATCTAGTGAGTTCATGAAAATGTACTTTGTTTTAAACCAAGATCTCCTGAAAAGGACTTTCATATAACATGGATAATTTGTGAACTATACTGTGAAAACTTCAGCATATACAGAAGAACAGAAGGTAGAATTTATAATGCCATCTCTGTATTTGATGGCTCAGACAAGCAGGAGTTTTACTAAACCTCAGTCAGGTACAATCTCTCTGAGAGCTGCTGTTCGCCAGAGCTGCTCAGGTACTGTGGGACCAACAATTCAGTTCCTGTCTTGTTTCATTTTTTTCTGAGTCTCATTTCTGTGGAGCATGAAGGGCTCAAGAATCACTACCAAGAGGAGCTTTAAGAACTGCTGGGGAGGCAGGGAAGTTTCTGACTGCAATGAGCCAGTGTAGCCTAATGCCTGCAGAAGGTAGCACCAGGTCTTTAAGGCAATGCCCCCTAGTAATGATCCAAAACACCCTACCTGTGTGGGTATACACATGAGGATGGGAGGTGACAGCAGATGAGAAATTCACTCGCTGTGAAGTTCCTATCGCACCCTGGTGACTGGTTAGACAACAAAAGCGAACCAATTACCATCTCAGTCATGTGGCTGAAGCTGAGAGCAAATAATTCTCCTCAAAATTAGGGCTATTTATTTCATGAAAAATTTGCTGAACCAAAGCTACCTGCAGGAGCCAGAAACGGCAAACGTGCACATGAGAAGCCTTATTCCAAGTCGCATCCCTGGAGAGGCTTGGAGTAAGCTATACCTTGAGATCCACCCCCTACCAGCAACTAGGCAGCTTACCCAAAACTATTTGCCGTAAATTTATCCACAGACACAAAGATAAAACAAAATGTCTTCACTAAAGTAACCCGGAAAATAGCATTAATATGTATTTTGCAAGACTTGCAAAAGTGTCTAAACTAATAAGACCTTGCAGCATTTTTTTTTTTTTTTTTTTAAATAATTTTAGTCTATATTTCCTCATTTTTTCATGTCATTTAAAGGACTTGCCTTCTACCCGGTAGCTGCATTTTCCCCTTTAATTGTCACCTTAACACCTGCTCTTGAGTTCAAACTCTGCAGGACAATGTAGAGTTGGAAAACTGTGACTGCTGTTATCACAGATCAACCCTTACAGGAAGCACAGAATGATACATCCTGTGGTAACAATTAAATTACTGTCTTGTGGAATTGAAAGTTTTTCCCCAAGTGTAATCTAGATTCTATAAATGTTCTTCCTGAAGCCAAACTGCAAAGACTGTTTTCAAAAAGACCTCACTGAAAGATTCATGTTCTTTTTACTTTGCACAATTCATCCCTGCAAGGATAACTTATGAATATACACTTTAGCAACAATTCCTCACATTAACAACTTCAGACAGCTATGAATTGCACACACCAGGCAGGAAGATTTTTCTACATAATCTAAAATTTTCACAGTTCAGCCACATGTTGCAGAGCATTAGGAAAAGAGATGCCATTTATTTAATCTCTGAAGATCACTTTGCTTCTTTATCTGCAGTGAGAGGAATTAATGGTAGTCAGCCAAGTGCTTTTGGAAAAGTTTCCTTGCTTACATTTGTAAATTCTCATTAAATGATATGGCTAAAATAAGAAAAGAAAATCCTTTAACGAGTAATCACCATGTCAGATAAACTAATCAGTAAGTAATGGTCAGAATGATAAAGGTCTTCAAGCATTGAGTGGTCCTTGATAACAATGAGAGATAAGTATTTAAATATTTTTAAAACACTCGTCAATAATAAAAAAGCTTAGTAGGTTAAAATATTCTGATCTCACTTTCTGTTACTTCAGTAAATTAATTTGTAAAAGCTACCTGAAAAATGGAACTGGATATAATTAATGAGCAATATTTATCACTGTACAGTGACTTAAAAGCAGTGCACAAATACTTATTAATCCAAGCACTGTAACGCAGATAAGGAGTGAGCAAAACCAGAATTTTGAGTATTTCTATTAATTTAACTTATTGGATTATTACATTACAAATTATGTATTCTTTTTTTCCTCTGTGAATGAAACATTTTGGTGATCAGTAGTTACTAAAAATCTCTTGTCCCTTCCACACACCTTCCATTTTGCTGTGGCTAGCAGTGCTGAGACTGAAGCAGAGCATCTCAATGGGATGTGGAGACTGAAGAGCAAAGTAGACGCTGAAGAACAGCTGCACAAACATGTGGCTATGTTCACAATGCCGATGGGACTGGTAGATGGTAAGGTTTAGCTTATTTCAAATGGCCTAAATGTCAGAAAAAAATTTAAAAAAAACCCCAAAACAAAGCACCTAGTGCAGGTGACAACACTTGCACATGGACAAGGACATAGAGGCCAGACAAATGCAGATTGGCACACTGATGCCTTCAGGCAGATGAAGACACTGAGGAATTACCATTGTTACACTCTCTAGCACATTGAGAAAAGGCTTTGTAATTTTTCAAGTAGGTTTGCAAATGTTACTGGATCATGTAATCCAGTAATACTAATAATATGGAAGCAGTCCATCACTGTCAAAATATAGAGAAAGAGGCTTGATCCCTAATCTTGACAAATCTCCTCAAAAAGCAGAATGCTAATCTGTACATCCTAAACAAGGTCTTAGAAGATGCTCTTCATTAGAAGTGATAATTAGCACTCCATGACTCAGGACATCAGAATTTATCATCAGCTTCCAAGCTAACTGCATGTGTTATGGTGATTATTATCAGTCTGAGTTACACTGTAGAAACATTTCTCTAGAACTGTTCACAAATTGTTAAGATACTATTGAAGTGCATTTTGTTGGTATTTGTTCAGTGGCAAAAGCAGGAGGAAAGAGACGTGGAAAAGTACCAGAAATATTTCCTTTTTCTCTAACTTGACACAACCAAGTTGTGGCAAACAAAAACTATTCAGTAAATCACAGAATCACAGAATGTTAGGGATTGGAAGGGACCTCGAAAGATCACCTAGTCCAATCCCCCTCCCGGAGCAGGACCCTAAATGACATCACATAGAAAGGCATCCAGGCGGGTCTTGAATGTCTCCAGAGAAGGAGACTCCACAACCTCCCTGGGCAGCCTGTTCCAGTGCTCTGGCACCTTCACTGTAAAGAAATTCCTTCTGAAATGTAAGCGGAACCTTCCGTGTTCCAGCTTACACCCATTACCCCTTGTCCAAATAGTACATAGCTATCTTTCATATGCCACAAAAGGATGTTTGTACAGCCTCTGATAGTTAGAGTACAGGACTACACCTTTTACCTCTGCTTTATCACATGCTACTGTTAAACCAAAATTAAATGTACACATTGAAGAAACTCTTTAGTCAGAAGTTAGTGTACTGTAAGCAAAGCTGTGTCAATATCTGCAAAAATTAACAATTTGATCCAACAGCTTTAACAAAATTCCTATTGATGTAGTTAATGTAGTACAAGGTAGCTTAAGTAGCAAAATTGCTTTTGGTCATTAGGCGTTATCAGACTTGTAAAAACCTCTCTTTTGGCCAATTTAGCCTTTGTAAATTAATTACCATGCTATATAAGCATCTATGGTTCACTGATAGTCAGGTTGTTGAAAGCCAGATTGTGTGGAGGGTGCCTTCAGTTCTGGTCCATCCTACCCTCTTCCCCATTTTGAGCCAGCCTTCTGCAGCTCCTGTCTACGTAGGTCCCTCTCCAGTGGAAACCAGAGCTCAAGGAGCGATAGGTACATATCCAGGTACTGAAATCAGGATGAATCCAGTCATGCGTTTGTATCTCTCCGAGTCTAGGGATGCCTGGGACTCTAAAGTCTGCTTGGAGGTGAACTGACCCTGGCTGCCTGTGGAGGCAGAACCTAAGATCATAGCGATTCTAGAAAATGAAAAGTTTTAATTAATAAAAATTACAGTGGTTATTATCTCTGAACTTTGGCCCATGAAGGAATCTAAGTATCAATATGTGTTTGCATTTTGAATTTTTCATTCTACTGGGAAAAACAAGCAAACAAATAAAGTAGCATTCCAGGTCTGAACTGGCCCAAGCTTAATGAAATTAGAATCTAGATTCCTATTCATCAGTTTTGATTGGTTCCCCAAATTACTGATGTGCTTTGAAGAAAACTTGTGAGTCTATTTAATGATTTTGGGCACAACCTTCATTATCATATTATGCCTTACACATTAGAAAATCAGTTTTGCAAAGAAGGGCCAGAATAAGAAAAAAAAAACCCCAAAATAAGAATAAATTTTGGCACTGATACAATGCATATTATAAAGGGATTTATAAATGTTAATAGAGACATTATCCATTAAAATTTCAATCATGATGCAGTTCCTTAAGCACTGATATAGTAGGTACTTGTCCATGCTGTGAGCTCCAAGACTGATGTATCTACAAATCTGATTGGGCAAAACTTTCTTACAAACTATGTAAGGCTCTTCTTCTGGGATGTACTTTGGAGCTTATTCCAGGACAACAGTGCAACACCTGCGGACACTCACTCTTCCCCCCTGCCCTGAATACATTCAGTTCCATAAAGAAATATTTCCCTTTCCACATCTGCAAAATTAGACCAGTTTGTGCACTGAACGAGTGGAGTTTGTAACTTCAGTCATGATATGGGTGTGGAAACAGAAGATTTAGACCCTAGAGGAGAGAGATCTATGATGCTTGAACCGGATATAGGAAAACTGTGATAATGGTGAACATATAGATGATAATGATGAAAATGGTAATGGCATTCCTTGTGAGCATGAGGAATGCCATTACACACCAAAATAATAGTAAAAGACATTAACCACTTCAGGGAATTTCATATTTATCCTAGCAGCAATCTCTTGCATTATGAGTCAAGATGCCAAAACCACACATCCTGCAAAGTTTGAAAAATTTCTTAAGTATCTTGTATATATCATATGTAGCATATACAAAACACGTGATGATGTGAACTAGAAGCTTTAGTAACACATTAACTTGGGATTCACTGATGGTTTTCTCTTGCTAATTTAAATGTTTACACTTTACCACATCACCGTATTTGCTCTCTGTACTGCAGATCTGTTCACATTAGTATCTACATGCTAATTTGTAATGTTCTAGCACACAAATTATGTCCCACTACACCTAACAATGACTTACCAAGGATGAATAAAATATTAAATTCTGAGAAAGACAGATTATATAAAATATTTTCCATTAACACAATACTTGCAAAATGCAGTGTGATCTTGCAGGAGACAAAACTAGACTCATCTATTTTGATACAACCATTAAAATATTTAATGCTGCAGTTATTTATGCTTAATCTTCGCTTGAGGGTCTCATTCATGTAAATGTGACTTTATTGTTTAAATTTAAAATGCTTCTTATAAGCTTGCAGAGCCAGAGTAAGGACTAAGAAAACAGGCAAAATCAAACTTCTAATGTTAAGCTTTCAGATATGTCCTTAAAATATTCTTACTCAAGTTAGCTGAAGAATTTCATAGTCTACTGCTCAGGCGAGTGATTAGAGAACAGGGTGATAGGCACTTGAGTCAGATATTGATTGAACATCATGAGAAATCAATTCTGAGAAGCTCTTTCAGTATGTCTATACAAGAATTGGTAATTTAAAATATGTAGCATATACACAATGTCAGGAACTATTAATGCTATCCTGAAAGAGCAGAGATCCAGTTTCATTTCTAATATATGAGGAGAGGACTCCTGAGGAGCTGAGAGGAAGTTTCACCAAGTTCCTACTATCTATTATTTTATACTAAGACAGACGTCTGAAGATATGAGACACAAAAGACATAAGACAAAAGCCAGAAGGGAGAAAGAGGAAGAAAATGGTTAAAGCTGTTGTTGATGGTAGTCTCCCATCTTTTCATTCTCTTTGTGTAAATTCTTTTAAACAGTGCACGGGTAATTTAGTTACCTAATGCCACTCCTGACAAGAGACTGCCTGATGCTTTATGAGAATTACGTCTGCATGAGAACTACTAATGTCAGTGTTATGGAGCTGTGACAGTCAGAGTACGGGGGAAACAAGAGTTTGCAGTACAGATGAAATCTTTCATTAAAGTAGGTGATACAATGATTAGAGCTTTTTTCAGTTAGGTCATTAGGTCTAATAGAAGATATTACATAAATAAAATAAAAAGTAATCTCACTTTAAGGAAGTGAGTGGGATTAATTCAGGTTAGCAGTCTGTAATTTGAAATTATACATGTCCAAGGCATCTAGCAACACATAACTGCAAAAAAAATACATAAGTTTCAAAAGATTTAAAGTACTGTATTTCTCAGGTAATATAGCCTTGAAGTGACCTGTAGAAGATAATTTGCTATTCTTGTATTAAAACAATACAATACTTTCCTTACACTTTGAAAAAATAGAAAAATAGCGAACAGAAATTCAATGCTTGCTGAATCACAATAGCTCAAACATTTTTGAATGTGAAAGATTTTGTATGAATATTGCTGTAACATAGTTTAAGTAGTACACAAAAAATTCAAGGAGTGATTCTAGACCTATTAGATGAAATGACCTTTTGCTACTGATGTTAGCAATGAAGTTTCTACCACTGAGTAAGTCAAATAAATAGAAACAAGTATGGAGTAAGAAAAACAGTCTTTGAACAGAGGGACTGGTAATCCAGGTTTATGAATAATCTGCTATAGATATCGGGGTAGTATTACTTTACAGACAAAATAAATGCAATGCAAATTTGTTTCAAGGACGATAAAGGAATTTTTCAGCCATGTAACAATTTCTATCAAGTTGAGCAGTATTTTTCCTGTATTATTTGGGTCAGTGTCCTTTCATTAAGGAACAGATAGACAGAACGACTGACTGGCATATTCCTATGACCTTAAGATGAGGTTTACACTATTCCTTGTTATGAGCATAAACGATACAATCACTATTGAATGCTGTCACCTCCCAAAAGGGAACTATCCTCTTGTACTTACACATTGATGTCCCTTCCACACCTTTGAAGCAGCACATCTTGGCTTGCTCTGTTGTTGCCATTATAACAACATTTTCACAGTTACTCCACCTCCCAACTAACTGGAAATAAAAGAAATTCAGCATCTTGCTACACAAACCCCGTGTGACATGAATGTTTACACACTTGTTATAAGCTACCGAAATCACTACTTAAATCCAGTTCTCACAGCATATTCCAAAGTAACAATAAAAAAAAAATACTAGGAAAGAGTATAATTATATATATATAAAAACAGAGACAAGTTTGCCTCAAAGCTTATAGTAATTGGATCTTATCAGAGGTACTTAAAATGCAAATATATTTGAAAACCAAATAAGACGACCTTTGGGATTCACTTTAAATGCTTAAAATTTACCCATGTGTGAAGCTGTAAATTTTAATTTTCTAGAAATGGGCCTCTCAATGAAAACATGAAGTTTCAACAATTTAGCCCAAGGACTAGAATGTTTTACAATTAAGAGTTTTTCTATACAACTATGATATTACGAAAATTCAATCAGAAGTGAATTTTGGGGAAGGCAGGAAGCCCTGGAATAATGCTGATAATGCCCTTTCTACAAAAATAAATGTTTTTCCTTTGCTCCAGTAGCCATAATTTCTCTATAATAATTATTTTGACTGACCTTTAGCAAAGAGTAAACATTTCAAATCTTTTACTCCAGGCACTAACAATCTGGGATCCCCAGAAACAGTGAAGGAACTCAGCAACTTTGAAATGTTTTGCCTTTTACTAAAAGACAGTTAAAATTCAAGATCAATACTACCCATACTTTGCTGTCAAAATTAATGCATTATCTTGGATGACAATAATCTAAAGTTTGTTTGGTTTCCTACTGAATTTTTGTACTATGAATAATTATTGAAATGTCACTAGAAATAACATTGAAAAGAAATAATATTGTTTAAAATAATATCACAGATAATTATAATTCAAAAGTGAATTTTTAAAAAAAACCCAAACTTACATTTAGATTTCTAGTGTACTTCAACACAAGCTTTATTAGTCAACAGCATTCAGGAACAGTGAATGCTCCTCTCAAAATACCGACTGTTCATTAGAACTATATATTGTTAGAATACTGGGGGGTTAGATTGTCCTGTTTTCTGACAGTCATAATTCTGCTACTGAGAGTAGTACTTCCACTCTTTGCCAGCCACACTAATAAGTGGAATAATTTATTATTACTGAAACTGAAACAACTTGAAAATATCTTACACTAAGCTACTTTAGGATGAGTAACAATAGCAAATTATCTATACATTTATTAAAAAAAGCCAGAAGAACCGCAAGTACTGAAAATGACCTCCAAGCTGGTAATTTATAATGAAAAAACTCACCAGTAGAAGGTTTTAAAACCATACTTGGGGCTCTCATACAGGGAAGAAAAAAATCATTCCATATATAAAAAATGTAAAATAATTGTGTCCTCAAATTAACATTTGCCACTTACTTTGGGATCTTAATGAATGAATATATAAATACCATTTCAAGCCAAGTGGCTTTTCCATTTGTTGATTTACTGCAGATTCAAAATCTAAACATGGCGTCTTGTCAACATTGAACAGCAACATTAATCATGATCTATAAATATGCAGAATATGAATACCTGACTAAAAATGCATATTTTTTTTTTACACAAGCTATTTGCAATATTTTTGTTACTTAGCAACAAAATTCTTCTACTATCCAAAACACTTGCATTATTGCCAGGGTTGCCTTAATACAACTTTATTATCTCAATTGCTTCACTTGCTGAGCATGTGGAGCAGCAGATTAGGGATAATTAGATGAGGAATGAATGAAACTCTAGTACAGTCACATCCTGAGAGACAAATGAAGTATTGATTTTGTTTATTCTACGAACAGCCATTTAATATGCATAGCAACTAAACATTTGAACTGATATGACTTCACTCTCAATATGTTGTCAAATGTATTCTAGGTTCTGGCTGAGCAAACAATGTTCAGCCTTTATGACACTGCATACCATTCATGGTTATTAAACACAATTAAACAACGCGGAAAAAGTGTGAAGGCTGAAAGAAAGCTCAGCAGAGTAGCTTTAAATTTGTCCTGGTTTCCGAGGTAAGATGGAAGGGAGAAAATGAGGTAAGTTGCCTTTCCAACACGTACACCCATCTGCAAGATGTAGTATTTCTCAAGATGTTTTGTAGCATAAATCACGTATACATTACAAAATTGGGGAACAAAATAGGGTGTAAACTAGGGAAAATCTGAGACGTCCCTATCAGGGAACTGTATAACATGATTAATGATTTATGCACCAACAATTGTATATAAAATAGTGTTTTGAGAAAGGCTAAAGTTGACTTTCAAAAATGTTTTTGTCTATGATGAAATTTTGCCTTCAGTTATATCATTATAAATACAAACAACAGAAACTAGCGGAGTTAACCTCGATTTATGTTCGTGTAACTCAGTGTTGTATTTTGTTCTTAAACTGCAGAGGAATTGCTTCTGAGGATTAAAAACTGGTGCTCTCAAGCAGCTTAAGAAATGTTTCACAGCCCATTACTCAATAGAGAGGTACAGAGGAGAAAGAAAAGACTACTATGCATAATTGAGACTACAGACATTATTTTTATGAAAAAAATCACATGTACTCGAATATCCCCAAGATATTAAGGTTAATACCCATAATTTTATGACTCTTGAATAAAACAGATCAGATTTTCATACACTGTATTCTAACATAAATCTAGATCAACCACACTGCCCGCAAGTCCTGCGGTCAAATAACTTGTTTGGATTCAAGCCAGAAGACACAGCAATAAAAATGAGATCATATCCCATTCTCCCAAGAAGTCAAGACCTCGCTGCTCATCCAAAAGACTCAAGGGCAAAGAAGAAAAATAATGTACTCAGAACCAACAGTAATGTGCCTGGTGCATTCTCATTCTAGTGGACAGGCTTCAAGACCTGCTTCAAGACCTACTGCAAGTTAACCTGGAAGCCTAAAATTACAATGGCTTTTTAAGCTGAGGGTCACTCACAAAGTTTATGTGCCTACATGAGATATTTTGTGTGCGTTTGCTCAACCCATTTGCAAGAAGCTGAACACGAGCAGACAATGTGC
>NW_010304761.1:0-19373 GCF_000700745.2 Antrostomus carolinensis | reverse complement strand
ACCCAAACCATTCTGTGATTCTATGATCTGACAAGCCAATATGCTCCATTCACGACTCGGATGCTGAATCTTTGCTGGGTACACCCTACTAGTTGGCTGTGCTTTGGCCTGCTAGGCAGAGCCCAGGAGCGTCTCTGAACATCTCTGCCTTGCTGGCTGCACAAAAAGCTACAAGCACCTATTGCTTGTGCTGATTAAATTGCAAACTTTTAGGTGAGCTTGTGGAAGGAGAATACACAGACTAAGCAAGTGTCCTTCAGCATCAGGATGCTTTGAGTTGCAGACCCAGCAGTGCCTTGTCTCCTGCTTTTGTAAACCCCCGTCTGAGTCATGGGATCTACTTTATGGCCTTAGTTCTTAACCTGGAACGTGAATCTGATGTGGGAAAGATACTTACTGACTGTGAGCCAGAATCTGGGTGTGCCCATGGTGATTAATGGTGCCAACAGCCAACTTCCTGAGGTCCCCACATGGAGATCTTCTAGGCTGTGAGCCAGCAAATCACCAGCCCAGTTAGAGACTGCAGCCAATGTCACTACCAATGACTCATGTAAAGGTAAAACTTTGATCTTAGCAGAAATAACAGGATGCACAAAGCAGTTGGATGTATCCTGTGAGGACACACCTCGTTGTTAACTGTCTACCTGCATTTACTGCTGTACAGGCAGCGGAAAGCTGTGCTTGGGATTCTGAAAACACAAAATCTTTTATACAAGAGCCTGCGCCATATATGCAAGATCCAGGATTATTTTCAATGATAATTCCAACTGCTCATTCCTCTAGGGAAAGGGAAGAAGCCATGGCATTGGCCATTCTGCTGGCTGTTTGAGGACTGCTCAAGGGCATGGATTATTTGCAGTTCCTTAGTGTAAAGAAGCCTGAAGGGATTAAACTCATCCTTTTCTTGCTAATGATGGGGCATCTCAGTCTGGCTTCAGTGTGATGAAATAACTGAGTAACGATGAATGTTTGTCTGTGCTCAGTTTGCAAGGTGGAACAAGGTGCACGTAGCCTCGCTGCTGACTCAGTCTTCAGCTGTGTGGGTACAGCTGTGGTGGGACTGCAGGAGACAAAAATGTCTGTACTTCCAGTTCCTTATAGGCCATGAAGAGAAGCCTTCCCCCATCAGTGTAATCTTGATAAATGATTGTTTTCACATGGCTCAAACAAAAGAGCAAATGAACACCAAAACCTGAGAAGTCATGGGTCAAATATGTTGTTTCCTTGGGAGCTCTTGTTCCTCCTCCAGTGTTACTTGTTTTAAAGGAGCTTTGAATTAATTGCTGAACATGCTCTTATGACTTTGTGACTTCTTTGATGGCTAGACAGAGCTCTTGCCCATGGTTCCTGATTTTCTGTGAGCCCACAATTCCCCTTCCTGTACATGTTTTATTTCTCTGTGGCTCTTCTGGTCATCTGCAAAGATAATGAGCCTACAGGATGGCTAGCTTGGAGCTAGGCTTGGTTTGGAGTTTTTGGACTTTAAAAAAAAGTCCTTTTTTTGTCTTATGAGGTTGGTTTTTGTTTCTTTTAAAATATTTCTGCTGATGCTGTGAATCTCTTAAGCCATTAATCAGCTTTCACCTTTTCTGGAAAGTCTAGTGTTCCATCTAGACCAACCCTTCTGTCTATTTGCTACTGTCTCTCAGGGTTGCTGAAGCTCTAATTAAACCAGAGATTTCCCTATCCCACCAGCAGCTGTAACCTGTAACAAATGTCTGCCTTGTTGCCGGGGCGCTCCAGTTTGCCTGCCTTTCTGTAGGGGCTCTGGCAAGCTTTTCTTCTTCCACAGAGGCAGCCTCTTAGTAAATGCCAAAGGACACTTTTTGTTCATTACTAGCAACTGCTGAAGAATTTAACCCTCAGCAACATCTTGATCAAATAGAATGAGTGGTCGCCTGCCAGCTTTGCATCTCCAAAGGGTATTGTCCTTAGTGCTTTACATTTTTACAAAAGAAATAGAAACTGTAGTAGCACTGAACATGCCTAGTGTTGATTATCTGTAACCTCAGCTCTGTGCTGGAAGGCAGGAGAGCGCACCGTGTTCAAACACCCGTGTCTATCCTTTGGGCTCTTCTGGGCTGTAGTCAAAGGAGCTGGACTTGAGCATGCTGAAACTGCAGTTCAGGCAGCTTTTACTGAGGGGTATTTAATTGAGGAGCTGCAAATGTGAATGGCTTTCTTGATAAGACTTCTGTGCTGCTGTCAGGTCTCTCTTACCCACTACAGACTACAACTCTGGGATGTGTTCCCTGTACAAGTTATGCTTGAAAACAATCCCAGTTGCTTAAACGTGGCACAAATCTCTGCTCCAAGACTTGGCTAGAAAACTGCTTGGGCTTCCCATAATAGAGGGGAAAAGATGGCAATTTCTTTTGCTGATAAGGCTGTAAACTGATCTTTACAGGGCAATCAGGTACTCTAATAGTATATCCCAGCACAAACAGCTATAGAAATCTGGCAATCTCTTCTGGCCTGTTCTCAGTCCTGCGAAACGAGTTGTTCTTTCTAGCAAGAGTCTGGCTCTGTAAGCAAAGTGCCCGTTAAGGAAATAGGAAACGTTAACTTAAGGATGAAATGTAATTTCTTGTGGTTAACTCCTGACAGCCTTGGGGGGGGGATTCTCCCCTTCTTGAACCGTTTTGGTTCATGTAGGTGGGTCTTGAAATAAGTAGGATGCAAAGTGATTATCTCCTAAAATCTGGCCATGAGCCAGGCTGCTTTAGATTGATGCTGTGATCCTCCACATACATGCTCTGTCTCTTGGGAGTATCCTGGCATGAGTTTTGTCAGAGTCTCCAGGTTATCAGACCTATTCAGAGCAGGACTTTAAAGTGCATATGGAAGACCTGGAGTAGTGAAGAGCTCCATATGTGATGCACAGTGCAGGGTTTCAGAGAGAGATAGTTCAGAGCAGGACTTTAAAGTGCATATGGAAGTGCAGGGTTTCAGAGAGAGATATTCCACAAACCAAATTTTGTTCCTTTGCAGATCTTTCTCCTTTGAGGATCTCACCAACAACTGCAGCTGGAGTGGAGAGTAGCTTTGTTTTTTACACTTCTACTCCAGGGTAAAGGGACCCCTTACAATAAAGCTTTGAGTGTGGGTGTGACATAGAACCACAGTATAAGGCAGAGATCAGTAAAGCAAGCAGCCCATCTCTCTGCCAGTGATCCAACCTTTGGGTTAGTTGCTTCTTGCTCACCATTCTGAAAACACCACAAGTATCAGTTGACAGCTTTCCCCTCTTACCTTTACTTCTTGTTTCTCAGTGCTAGAATATCACTAGCAAGGACATAAAACTTAAGTTTAATGACTTGCATGGCTTAAATTGCCGTCAGTATTGCCAGAACTCATGCCTGGTTTGCTGTCTACAGCTTCTTTTTCAGAGAGAGTGCGAAACATGTCTCCAGATGAGATCAAAATCCCTCCTGAGCCTCCTGGCAGATGTTCTAACCACTTGCAGGTTGGTATAAGTCCATTTCCACTTTTTTTTTTTTTTTTAAAAGAAGGCTAGGGAAAGGGATATTTGGGGATTCTCCTCAGTATTTGTGCACAAGTCAAACAGTATTAAAGCTGGGTTTTTGCCACACTGAGTTTATGATTGCGCTGTGTTAATGCTTTAGACTTTACAGCTATTCTCCTTTAGGAATCTCAAAGTAGCTTCAAGCTGTTTTCCAGTCTCTGTGGTTCACTTGCTCTTGCTTTAAAATGGCTCTTGATCCCACCAGTGACACAGGAGCAATGTTTATTGTGAGAACTGCTATCCTCTTACCTCAGCAAATTCAGCTCTGTAGGAAAGAACAAATCATTGTTTTTCTGTACGGGCCTGAGAATCCTCTAACTGGAATAGTTGAGGCAGCATTGACTGGATTCCTTTTCCACCTACATATCTCTAGATGATAAACATTTAGAGGGAAGGCTAGTAACTTAGAGGCAGCAAAAGAAAACAAATGCATGTTTTCTCTGGTGCACACCCAAATAATTGCGTTAACCGACTTTGTAATAACCTTCTGCTCTGTTTTCCTCCTCCTGATGGAGGGCAAAAGAAAGAGCAGGGGCTGCTGTTTCCTACCATCCAAGTTTTAACTGCAGTTACCTGCCCAGTAGACATACAAGTAAAACATCACTTCTGGAATTGTCTATAAAGTAAGCTACTAATGTGCAGTGGTGATTCAGAATGACTCACTGTCCAGATCATGCTTTCTTCTTCTCTGCACAGTGTACCTGGGCACACCCGTTCCTCCTCTTGTGCTGTAGGAGGATTTTGCTGTTCTGACATCAATGAATCAGAGTGCGTTAGATCTGAGGAATGCACAGAGCTTGAGAGAGTGGACAGAATAAAGCAGATTTTCTTCCCCTTTGACAGCAGTTTACTGTGTTAAATCAAAGTAGAACTTGTCCTCTGTTAGCAGGTCAAACCACATCTTAGAGCACTTTGAGCAAGGAGATGGGATTGCTCTTCAGAGATTCAAAATGTTCTAGGCTTTTCACTGTTGATCTGCTCTTTCCTTTTGTCAGCTTCTTCCTCTAATAAACTGTATCTTTAGCTCTGCCAGAGGGAGTATTTCTTATTATAAAGTTGACCAAGTAGTTCCCTATCTGTGGACTTTGTGAACCACATCACAACCTCCACGAGGAGCAGACAAAAGGGAACATCTGTTCAATCTTTTCCATTCCCCAAATTCCTCCCCTTTGCATTTTTTCTTCAAACCTCATGGTGTGTACGCTGGATGTGATGATTGTTTAATTTCTTCTTGCTAATTTTATGAGGACCTGATGAAAATTTATCTTAGAAAGCTTTTTTTAAAGTTGATGAAATAGGAGTTTCATATCAGCTCTTAACAGACCTTATTTATTCGGGCATCAGCAAACACTTAGACAGTAGTCAGTTCTGTATTTGAGTTGACTGCCCATACAGAGGGAAACATGAAGTGACTTATCCAGAAGCAACAAAGGAAAATTGACTCAACTCTCCCATCCTGAAAGACTGAAGGCTTAGCCTCAGATCTTACTTCATATGCTTCTTGTACGTGAGAAATTTGTGTCAAAAAGAAAAGATTAAGGAAATTTCTGAGAATATTCTCCTAGTAGTACCACTAAAGTTGCCTTTCACAGGGGCTTGTGGCTTCACTAAGATACTTGTGGATGTGGGAACTATGTGAGTGATCTGCAAAGAGACGCTGACTCCATCTAACTGGCCACTTGTGCCCAAGCAGGGATTTAAATCAAGTGGCAACCAAGTGCATCATTCCTAAGAGCATTAGGCTGCCAGTGGACACCACCAGAAGTACCTGATGATCACATCGGTTTTAATTCTCCAGCAGAACTTGACTTGGCTCATCTGTTACCCAGGCATAGCTGTGAGCCTTGACTTCTGCACAGTGTAGCCCAGCAACTCTTTTTCATCGGCATGACTGAGTCTGGAGGTGAATGTGATGGTGACTGTAAGTTGTGGGAGAACCTTTGTGGATTCCTCCTGTCCCTCTTGAAGCTGGCTTCTACTTCTCTACAGCCATTACTATGAAGGGAATCAACAGACTGAGAGGAAGAAGTGTGCACAACTGCCTCAAATGCAGATCTTTGATCACTGAAGCCTTCAGAAAGTGCAAAGATCAGTTCCCTTACCCATCCAGACAGTTCATGAGTTACTTTCAGACCTTAAAGGAGGGAGTGTCTGTACTAATCAGCCTACCTGGCCTTAGGGGAGAGGTGAAATCCTTGCTCCATGCAAGGTCAGTGGTTCAGTTGGCTTATTTCCACATGTGCACTTTTGATAGTCAGCTGGTGTGCTCCTCCTTTTCTTACTGGCTCACCCTGTAATCTCTCTCTTAGGATAAAATTCAAAAGCTATATGAGAGGAAAATAAAAGAGGGCATGGATATGAACTACATCATTCAGAGGAAGAAGGAGTTCCGCAACCCCAGGTAAGCCACTATCTTTTCCTGGGTAACCAGAGCACCACACAACTCCTTGTTGGAGTTGTAGCAGAAAACAGGATCCTGAGCAAGAAGTACTAGAGGTTACAAAAATGAGAAAGGCAATTTGATTGTAACTGAAACAGTAAAACTCTTATTTTTTTTTTTTTTATTCTGTGAAGCAACAAATAGAGTTGGTGTGTTGGTTAGATTTTACAGGCTTTGGATGAAATATTTTAGACGTGTCTGTTCTGGGAGATTAATTTTGGGGAAGAGAGAAATGGTAGGTAGTGGTGTATCACATCCATCATAGCAAGTGTAGCTTCCCAGGTTCTGATTTTACTCTGGCAGTGTGAAGAGATGACAACCTCTTCCTGTTAACAAATCTGAAACGCTTGCTTTACTTCTAGCTCACTGGCTCTTGCCTTTCCTTTGCAGCATCTATGAAAAACTGATCCAGTTTTGTTCGATTGATGAACTTGGTACAAATTATCCAAAGGTGAGTTGCAAGACTTTTGACTAGGAAGGGAGTGGGTATAAGATAAAATAGGAGTGTAAGGTCTTACCTCAGTCTTTTTTGAGCCTGCCTGTTTCAAAGTCCTTTAAGGAAACTTCAGTCTGAGCCTCTACATTGAAGTGAACATTTCCATGTGCCTCCAACTTTACTATAATGATTCTAAACAAAAACTGCTGAAGTATGTAGATATACATGGAACTCCTTGGGGGGGATATAAGCTGAGCAGCAGCAAAATGTATGACTTATCCCAGTGTCCTGTTGGCTTCAAAGCTCTTTCTTCATTCGCAACAGAACAAAGGTCTGATGTGATTTTTGTGTCACTGGGATACAAGAAGAAATCAGTAATGAATGTCATCAGTGATACAGAACACACCAACAGAAATACATAGAACATTTTTGAACTGGATTTTGTGCATATGTGGAAATAGCCCTAATCTGATGTATTTTTTTTCTTTAGGACATGTTTGATCCTCATGGCTGGTCAGAGGATTCATATTATGAGGCACTAGGTAATTCCATGAAGTCTTTTTTTTTGTCCTAAGATTAGCTCTTTGTGTTTTGTAGTTAATTAAGTGCACTAGAGTCTTCACTTCCTTTATAAATGAGAAGTCATCACATGCTGCTCTTTAACTACTTAATTCTGGTTGGATGTGCCTGAATGTTGTTGATGCTTCATCAGTCTGGAAAGCCTTTTCATTTAAATTGGCTCTTCAGTGTTTTCATCTCTTAAATTATTGATTTAGTGCAGTAATCCTTTGATTAAAAAGCAGTAGTTAGTTTCTTGGCAGTTTTATTTTCTATATGCAATTTGAAGTTTTTGATTGTTTGTGATGGGAAGTGTGTGAGTGAGAGAGAACTATGTATTTTTACTGTTCCCAGTAAAGTTTCTTGTAACTTCTGATCTTTCTCAGCTAAAGCCCAGAAGATTGAAATGGACAAACTGGAGAAGGCCAAGAAGGAACGCACAAAGGTAGCTATTCAAAACCAAAAGAGATGGAGATGCAGGGTTTTTGTTTCTTTCCCTGCTGAATTACATTTTGTAGCTTTGCTGTTTCTTATGAACTGTGCTCTGTGCTAATACTGTTTGTTTTTCTCTTGCTCTGTCCTTTCTTCTTGCATGTCTTTTTCCAAGCTCCACAAATCAAGTTGTTTGCCCTTCCTTATAATTCCATTTCTCTAGGTTGTTTACTCCACTGGATTTCCTTCTGTTTTGTCAGTATTTTTAAACCAGAGCTCTTAAAATGGTATTCAGTAAGTCAGATACAAGCAAGATAATGCATAAAGAACAGCTTTTTTCTTAATCTATGACACTTTGCCTGGTTGCATAGCCTAGTTATAGCTTAATGTCCTCACCATATCTCATTGTGAGACAATATCTGCTTTCTCTTCTCCTTGATTCTGCCTTCTTGCATCTAATTTCCAGAAACATTGGGCCTAATTTAACTTTTAACTGGGCTTGTTGCAAAATGTACATTGTGTTGTGTGTGTGACCCCCCCACCCCTAAAGAACACAGACAGACTTTGGAAGATTTTATTCCTGTTCTTCAGTGGTGTTGGCTTTAAGCTAGTGGCTGGCATTAGAAAACTGTCTGATGTTAGAGATTGCTCTCTAACCTTGCAGAAGGCTCCTTCCGTATTCAGTATGTGGAGGGGTTTTTTATTTATTTAATTTTTTTTAGTGCATGCTGTATCTTGTTTTGGTTTTTCGCACAGTAACCCAGGTATCTGATGATATCCTTGCCCATATCTGCAGTTTTGAAAATATGAGAGTGCATGCTGTGGTAGCTCTTGTTGCTAGGTTTCCTGCTATGATGCAGTCGCGGTAAATCGTGCAGGTAGGAACTTGTCTTGCATGTTTCTTAAAGGAAAAAGAACAGGAACTACTAACTGTATAAGTACATTCTTTAATGACCAGGATCTGTCCTTTCTGAGCTATATCAAATTCCTATGCTTATACCAGTTAACAAACACGTTTTTATTGTATCTGACTTAGGAGCTGGATTGCAAGAATCCTTAAATGATCATGTAAGCTTTGGCCTGAGGTCTACATCTTTCTTCGTGCATGACAGTCAGCCTGAAGGCCAATGTCTTACATGACATTAAAGTTGTTCTTAAAAACATAGAGAAGTGATGTGGGTTAGAAAAAGACTGTCTATATTAACAATTAATTTTCATCTTTTCCCCTTTCTCCTGTGTGTCTCTCCCTTCCCAGATTGAATTTGTGACTGGCACTAAAAAGGGTACAACAACAAGTGCCACTTCTACAACGACCACAACAGCCAGTACCACTGTGGGAGGTAAAGAACAGTTGTGATTGTACCTATTAAGCTGCAGTAATGCTGGGACTAGTGCTTCCTGGAAACCCTGAAGGCTCCTTATTGGCTGTATATGTAACATTCCTTCCAGGAGCTGATGGACTAGCTATTCTCTAGTCCCTATATCTCATGGCTGTCCTTCTGAAATGAAAGCTTAGGATGCAGGTTGGTTAGTGAAGAGGTTTATTAGTGCATCAAGAAACCTGCTGATGTTTATGGCTGTAGAGTGTTCTTGGCACTGGTACATCTCAAAAGATCTGGAAAGGTTGAAAATTGTTCTCCTGCCTACAGCTTGCCTTTTAAACTGGGAAGAAGGGAGAAAAAACACTGGAGGCTGATGAGCATGTGTTGTGCCTGTACCTGAGCAGCTGAGATATGCGAGCTCTCTTAGAATTAAATATGCTCTTGGGCAGGGAGTGAACCTGTCTCCCATTTGGCTGGAGTTCAGGTGCAGAGTTTTATTTTGACTCTGGAGGTATAAAGTTGTCTTTCCTCCTCAATATTTGCTGCCAGTGTATGTTGAAATTGATGTGAGGGAAGGTTGTCTAGTCAAGCAGTGGTACATGAAGAGTTGACAAGATGGGGTGTTAGGAAGGGATTGGTGGCCTTTAACAGAATACTAATCCTCATTTGCTTGATCTAATCAAATTCACAGATGCCCAGAAGAGGAAGAGCAAATGGGACTCGGCCATCCCTGTAACAACGATAGCTCAGCCCACCATCCTCACCACCACTGCAACACTGCCAGGTGTTGTCACAGTGACAACCAGCGCAAGTGGATCCAAAACTACAGTCATATCAGCTGTTGGCACCATTGTGAAAAAGGCAAAGCAGTGACTGGTATGCTGGGCCTGGATTTTCGGACTTAATAGTCATTGAAGCCATTGTTCTCGGAAGGGAGGAGTAGCTTTCGCCTTTGGTAAAAGATGACACAGTTCTTTGAAACAGACCACAGTTCCCTTTTGAAAGACCGGGGGCAGGAGCAGGCCTGCCAGCTGTGTGCCCACAGGAATGGACCTCTGCCGAAAATGCCTCTGTCTCTTCTTGCTGTGGGAAGAACCAGTCTCTGTGTGTTGTGCTGGAGGAAGGTGGTATCTAGTGTCAGCTTGTAAAAGTTAGCTTATTAAATTACTGTGTTCAGTTCTTCTTTCCTACTTGCAGGTCTGGTTTGGGCAGGGAGAGGGAAGGCAAGTAGTGAAGGAATATCAGTGTTACCCTTGAGTATTCCAGGTCACACTCAGAGGCTGCTAGCAGCTTGTGATATATGCCTCCCTCACGTGTGCTAACTCAGTTCCAAGGGAATTAAAGCAAAGTCAATTGGTCAGTGTCCATCTCCAAATGTGTACCAGAGACTTGAAGTGATCTACATCTACAAGTGTAGACTCACTCTTTGTTACAGTACTGACATCTGTACCTATGTGCATATCTGTGTAGATCCCAGTGACCACGTGTTAAATAGTTTTACTCTTGAGGAAACTGTGCTGAAAGCATCTTGTTACCTGTCTTGCAGGGATGGAGATATTGATGCAGAACCCATAAGCTGTAGAGGTTTGATTTGTGAACTCATTTGCAAAGACCTGTGCAGAAAACTCTTCCATTGCCATGGAATGAGATTGGACAGCAGATAAGCAGAGGAGAGAACGTCTGATCATAATTGTGATGTTGTCCATCGTTGTACTAGATAGTGACGTCCTGTGAAATGCACACATGGCAGTTACTGCTTGCTCCACTGTTGTGATAAAGTTATTTTCGGTTGAAAGTTTTATTGTATAAATCTTCTTACCTGTGTAGCAAAAAATTATTATAAAAATGGAAAGTCTTTAAAAAAAACAAAAAAATCCCTGGTGTCAGTAATGTGTCTGCACTTTTCATCTTAGCAAGGGAGAATCAGCATCCACTTGTTGTGCTTTGGGTTACAGGTACTGTTAGGTAAGTATGTAATAATTCCATGAGAGGGGGAGTGGCATGAAGGTTTTTTCACATTATGGATTTTTTTTTTAAATCTCAGACTTGGAAGAGGTGGGGCAGGGGGAATAAATTGAGGCATTAAACTGATTTTGATTGGAGATGCTTTTGTTGTAGAGGGTGTGCTGGTAATTCAGCTGTTCTTAATGCTGGTTTTTTCAAACATATTTCTGCATCAAAAGTACTGCTGGTGCTGTCACCTGGGTCTTTCATAAAACCTTCATCTATAGAGGCCAGTCTATAAAAAGGAGCTCAACAGCAATGAAGTTATTTGTTTATTTTTTTGAGGTAGGTGGGATAAATAACTTGAATGGTTCCATTTGTGTAGAGAAACAGCTGCTAACCTGGACTTTTTTTCTCCTTTGCAGTGGCCACTCTGGATTATTTAAATGGCCTTTAATTCTTAGATCATGATTTTTCAGATTCAGTAATTTTTGTTTCCTATTGTTTTACGTTAAATTTCTACCCAGAGCCTGTTTGTTTGGTTTTTTTTTTTCTAGTGCAGAGGCAGTGACAGGAGGGAAGGCTGCTAGATCAACAAAAGTGTAAATTTCCTAGGATTCAGCATTGGTTTTTCAGGTTTTTATATACCTTATTTTACTCCTGATCCAGGCTTTGCATTTATGGAGACTTAAGGAAGAAATAAGAGGTTGGTTTCCTACTTCTAAATCATTTAAAAAATATGTTAAACACTTTGCCTTGGCAGTCGTTTTGGCTTTAAAAAAAAAAGCATCTGTGTATCCAGGAATGCTCACAGGGGAGAAACCAAGGGACTGATGAGACTGTAGCATGGGAAACTGGGGAGATGGTGGAATTGCTCTTTTTTTAAAACCATTAAGTATTGAAAGGCATGAAAATAGCAAGATGGAAACATCTCTTCTGTTAAATAACTCAGCACTGGGGCTTCTGGCTTGATTCCTGCAAGCCTTAACTCCATCCTCATCCTGTGGAAGATGGTAACAGCTTCATTGGCCAAGGGGTATCTTCTGTTTTGGGACTGTAACATACTCTGCAGAGGATGACACGTTTCACCTCAGCTATTCAAGGTGTTTATTTCCTTGCCTTGAGGGACATAGTTTTCAGGGGTTTCTTTTAAAGGCCAAGGGTGGACTTGTCATGGGAAATACAAGCCATTAGGTAGCTTTGCAGCTCCATAAGGTGACTCTCCTGTCTGGAATGTCTTATACAATTCTGGTCTGTTTAAAGCTTGCTATGGTATAAATATCTATTTTAAAGTTTTAACATGTGGATGAAGGTAGAACAGTAAAACTGCAGCAAAGTGGGCACCAGCTGCTACAGTGTCTCTCAGACTATAGATTGATGACAAACTGGGCACCAGGAGAATCACTGCAATTGTTCTGCTCCTGTGAGTAGGGGTGAAGGTGTGTCTGGGCTTCAAAAACAACTAACATTCCTCTAATGAGTGTCCTTAATATGTGTGCTGTGAGCAAGAAGCTGGGTGAGATTAAATATCTGGGTGGGATGGGTGCCAGGACACAGAAATGCAGCCTCGTGCCAGAGCTATCGGCCACTCTTGTGCATCCCCTTCCTCTGTCCTGTCTGTAACTAACTGGTGGTGAGCACAAAGTGGGACAGTCTGATGAGGCTGCATTAATTTAACCCAATTTACAGATTAAGTTAGTTATAATGGAAAAGATTTTTTTGCCTTTTCTAGGAACTGACTGTCTCTTGCCTCATGTCTTGCAAGTCCTTGTAAAGTTGGATCAGAAGTGATTGCTGTGTCTCCTGACAGACAAAAAAAACTTTGCAAATGTAGGGTTTGGGGTTTTTTTTCAGACTGTTTACATCAGTGTGATGTGAAACTCCTTCCTGATTATCACTTCTGCCCAGTTTCTCAGTTTCTCTAGTTACTCTGAAAGATCTAGTAATTTGAAAAGAAGTTACATCAGTGTGATGTGAAACTCCTTCCTGACTCTTGCTTCTACCCAGTTTCTCTAGTTACTCAGAAAATTATTGGAAAAGATCTAGTAATTTGAAAAGAAATTATTCTATGGAAGTTAATAACTGCATCTGACTGATAATGCAGTAAAAGTAACTCCTGGTCCTCACCAGGAGCAACTATGCTAGATGAATTAGTTTGATTACAAGGAAATATTATTCACCTGGTTAAGCATGTCACCACTTGTTTCTTTGTCTGCTCTACCATGCTGGGCGAGAGGAGTAGCAAAGGAAAGTGTGTGTGTGAATTCATTTTCTTTGAAAGCTGCTACCAGAATGCAGCTGAACATGAAGCAGAGGAAAAGGTTTGCAGGAGGAGAAGGACTTGATTAAAAAAAAAATAAATAAGGAAGTGCCAATAGGAATAGATTTGCTGTGAATATGAAGCTGGGCTCCAGCCTGCTGCTTGGCACCTGACACAGGGCAACTGCTGGAGTTCTTGGGGATGAATCATTTAACTCCAGAACTACATTAAACTGCATTGTTTAAATACGAGTATCTTATTCATATCACACATCCTGGCACCCCACCCCTTCCTCTTCCATGCACCCCCTCTTCCTTACTGCTCTGCAGTTATCCATAGTCATTCCACACCTCTGGATTTCTTTGCAGACTTTATGAGCAGAGCTAAGAAGCGCTGCTCGTTTAGCTTCTGCCTTGCTGCCACAGGCACAGGGTGACCACAGCCAGCAGCTCTGTAGAAACAGGAAAATCAGGGCTTGATGCTGCTGCATAGAGGGATAAGGAGAAAACTTCCTAGAACTGGCTGTGCTGAGCAGAGATGGCCGTGAGGAGCTTTCAAACAGGCTTCTGCAAGAGACCTGGCTCAACTGGACTGCGCTCTTGAGCTCTCACGACTTGAGTGTTTGCTGTCTGCAGTGGAGAAAGCAATTTGAAACATGCATGATTTGATGTTTATTATTTTTTTTAGTTTCCTCTCTCTTTCTCCAAAAGCTGGAATGGAGACACCAACCCCTGCGTAGCAAACTTGCAGCCAGTACAATAGCTCGCTGCTCGTGTTTATCTTGTGTGTTGCTATCGGAAGTAATAGATGGACACACAGGTTGGAAACTACAGTTCTAGGAAAAAGCCTCTTTCCTACCCCTGTGAATGTCACTGTAGAGGTTGGTGGCTTTTACTTGTGGTCAGTGCACCAAGGAAAGGTGGAGGCAGCTTCAGACGTGCAAGAGCTGTGTCCTGAGGGAAAAGGATCCTTTCCTGCCCTATGAAACCATGGCCTGAAGCCCTCAAATGGGAGGTTTGGCTGGTTTGCTTGTTAGAAATCTGTATGGCTGTGGTTGTATCGGGGCTGTGTGAGGGACCCACTGAGTGTTTTAAGTGCCTTTGTTTTAAAAGCCCCTAAGAACTGCAGGCAGCATCCGAGCTGCACTGATGCAAACTCACAGCTTACACAGCTAAAAGGTTTTTTCTGCTGCTGCTCCAACAGTGGTTGCTCAGGCTGAATTTCAGACTCCTAAAAGCTGTAGATATTCATTCCTACCTCTCCTCCCAGAGGGAGACTGAGTATACCCAGGAGAATAACACCCACCCCATTTTTGTTATTCCTTAATCTCAGAATTGCAGGCTCCTGCTCCTTCAGAACCCCAGGGCTTCTCTCTGTTCACCACCCTTTCGAGCAGGGGTGTCTCCTAGCTTGGGTAGGTTTGTTTTAGCTGAAGCTCCATGTTCAAGCGTGTCTCTCTGCCATGCCGAGCTGCCCAGTGGCGGCAGGAGAGCTGCTGTGATGAAATCATCCTTGGCAGAGTTGGTTCTGCTCTCGCCCTCCTTTCTGAAGTCTGTTCTCCCACCTCCATGCCCTGAGGTGTCGATTTGCTTTCCCCTTGTTGTGATGTCGAGATCCATCCTCCTTTGATGCCCTTGTGGGAAGGGATTTTGTGTCTTGAGGATTTGCTTTTTATTTTATGTCTCGCTGGGTGCTGCCTAACCGAAAGAGCAGGTGGGGAGGGGCAGCCCTTGCCAGCCCCACCTCAAACCGTAAAATGTAAGCACCTGAAGCTATGTTTTAGTTGGATTGCTGGTGTCTGTTTAATGAGACCTATTTATTAAGATTTAAAAAAGAAAAAAAAAAAAGGAGAAGAAAAGAAAAAGTCTGCCTTGCCAAGGCTTTGGGCCATGCCAAGCCTTTGCTGATGACACAGTCAGCTCTAGCAGCATGGAGGGGATCGCTTCAGCCGGCATCCAGCCAGCCGACACCTGCGTCAGCTCCTTTCCAGCTCCTCTTCATTGCAGGGGAAAAGCTGTAGCTTTCTATGAAGCCTCTCAAGCAGATGGTCTTTGCAGTGTGCCCAGAAAGTTATCAAAGGGTATGAGCTGCTCACTCCTGTTCTGTGTGTGAACCCAGGAAAGCCCCGAGTTGTTACCTCTGGAGACAGAGAGATGCTTTTCAGCAGGGCTCTCTAAGACTGTCAAATATTGGAAATAAATAAATCACTGTTGAGGTGCAAGACCCGTGAAGGGGCTGTGAGGTTCCACCAAAGTCTCCTCTTCCTTTTGGTGAGCATTTACACCGACCTCACTCTCACACAGCAGTTTTCTACCTCCCAGCCTTGCCGTGCGCTGCTGTTCCTCTGTTTATAAGCAATTTCCTTCCTCTTGTTCTAAGCAAGAACCGTGGACACCAATGACTTCCAATATTTAGTCTTTGTTTATTTGAAACTTGTCTTTGGCTGGGGCTGGGCTCGTGCTTTCAGTTGCCAATAAAGACCAAAGCATGAGGATTTCTCAATAAAAGGTTTTGCCTTTTCACGTAGAAGGCGTCTGTCTGTCTGTCTGTCCTCTGCCATGTTTGTATGATCCAGCCTCGGGAAGAAAACAAGCCTGCCTTTTGGTGCAGCAATAAAAGGTGAAGTTGTTGGTACTTTTAACTTCTCTCCTCTTTGCGTAGCCTCTTGTAGTGCCTGGAGGCCATGACAAAAGATGACAGTCCACCTTCTCTCCTGGTTTGTGTTGACTGGCTCCTCACCAGACTCTCGCCCACACTATTGAATGTCTTGTTTGGGGGCGGCCAAAACAAACCAGGAGGAAAGGTTGGCTGTCTTGCTGAATCTTTTGAGTGTTAACACCGATGAGTTTTCAGCCCTTTGGCAGCTGGGTAAGATGTTAATGCAACCCTGGAAAGTCCTGTTGTCTCTGGATGGATGTGAGGAGTGTACCAAGGTGAAGTTTTATCCTGGATCCTTTACTGACCTTTTCATAGAATCCCAGACTGGTTCGGGTTGGAAGGGACCTTAAAGCTCATCCAGTCCCAACCCCCCTGCCATCAGCAGGGACACCTTCCACTAGACCAGGTTGCTCAAAGCCTCATCCAGCCTGGCCTTCAACACTTCCAGGGAGGAGCAGCCACAGCTTCTCTGGGCAACCTGTTCCAGTGTCTGACCACCCTCACAGTGAAGAATTTCTTCCTAATATCTCATCTAAACCTCTCCTCTTGTAGCTTACACCCATTTCCCCTTGTTCTGTCACTACCTGCCCTTATAAGAAGTCCCTCCCCAGCTTTCTTGTAGCCCCTTCAGGTATTGGAAAGCCAGTACCTGAAGGGGGTGTTTCCTTTTGTGTTGTTTTGGTGGCCCACTTACCTTTTGCTGCTGGTTCATCCCAGGGGCAAACGGGCATCAGTGATGTTCAGCAAAGATTTTTCCTGTAGGAATGTGTTTATGACCTGGAACATCCATCGTGAAACAACGGACTCGCATAGTTAATGCTGTCTTAGGGACAAGGCTGAGGAGGAGAACACAGGAGGATCTCATCCTGGGTAATTTTTTAAACTTTTAATTACCTGGGTAATTATATTAAGCATAATTTAATGCAATAAATTATGCGCACATTAATGTACATTAATAATACATTATTAAGCATTCCTTAAATTTACACCAGGCAGCAGGATATTGCTAATACAGTGCAGCTCTAGGATCAAGTATTTCTTTTTCTTTTAGCAGTATGGGGTGTTAGAGAATTCAGAAAGGGAATGACTGTGCTCCAGCAGCAGGATCTTGGCTGTGACTGCTCAACAGAGATCTAGAAAAAGCCCCAGAGCTGTCTGTGGGCACGCTGAGGTGGCAGGTCACAAGGAAGAAAGGTTCTGTGCAAGCTGGCATGGCATTAAAAAAGAAGAAAAGAATTAACCCTAAACCCACGTGTAATTATCTGTAATTGGCACTTGGGCTGGCAGGCTCAGCAGAGAGAGCAGCAGTTTAGTGTGAGCTATCAAAATGAATTGTTTTCACTCCTAGGGCAAAAAATTTTGAGGCTACGTTGCCACAGCAGAAAATCCCAGATTTCTAAATGTGAGTTCCACCACGTATGTGGTTGTGAGCTTTGGTGGAGCCACCTGCAGCCAAATCTGCTGATCCTTCCTCTCTGAAGTCCCTGTTCTCAGTGATTTAAAAGAGCTGATTTGTGCAGCAAAAGCCTGATCCAGCAGGCAGCGAGTGTGAGGTATTGAACAATGGCAAAGGCATGAGCTCACCAGGTGTCCTTCTTCTCTGGTGGAAGGATTTTGGAGAAGTTGCCTGAAAGGCAACCTGTAAAACAACAGTTGTTTGTTTGTGGAGGTTTTTTTGGGTTTTTTTTAAGAAAAAAAAAAGATAAGAAGTGAAAACCTGCTAAATTCTTATGACTATTTACTGATAATTTATAATTCCTCCCTGCATTGATGTCTAAAAGCTTGGTGGTGGAATTGTCTTGGTATCAGAAAAGTGCCTTTTATCAGCCCTGCAAGTACCTCCTTAGACACAGCCCAGGTACAGACCTCTGGGAAAATTCATGCTCTGTTTGCTTGGAGATTGACTGGGGGGAGTCTTTACAAAGAAAGATGGAAAATGAACATCTTGGGCTCTTCTGGCAGCACCCACGGTGAGTAAATGGGCTCCTCCTCACAGCTGGAAGTGCTGAGCAGAGCTGGTCCTGGTCCTGGTCCTTGCTCTTCTGGGCTGCTGGGATGAAGAGAAGGGAGATGATGTCAGGCAGCCCTGGGGCTGTCAGAGTGTCTGTAGTTGAGACCAGAGATTGTTGACAGGAGACATCCTCCATCTCAGGTGGAGAAAGGAGGACATCCAGATACCAAGGACACCAAAGATCATGGTGGAAACCAGCTGCTCACAAACTTTTCCGGTTGGTTCTAGGGCTCCCATTGGGGAACCATCACTAAAATACTTTTTTATTATTTTTTTTTTAGCAATCTATTTCTTGCTCGTAGCTCAAAATGCCTTTTTTAACTCCAGTGCCTGGCAGCATTGCTTACCCCAACACCAAGGGAGGAAAACTGCAGAGGCAGGAGGTAGGATGGGGCACTGCTGGTGGACAAGACCAGAGAGAGGAGGAGGGGAGCAGACACATCTCTGCAAGCACCAGCACACGCTCCCCTCCAGCCTTGGGAAACAAAGCCCAGTTTTCCTCTATCTGCTTCTCTATATGGCTCCCCAAGGCAGAGTGGGACCCTCTGCCTTCAGCCCCCAACACTAATGATCTGCTCTTGACCAGGAGCTGCTGCTGGAGCTTGAGCATCAGAACCTCATGTCCCAGCTCTCATATTCCAGTAAATGTCTGTTGTGGCTTAAAAAAAACCAAACCCAAACAACAAAGCCCCTTAATTTTCAGCCTTTTTGTTTAACTCTAGGAACTGGTGTCTCCAAAAGAGGGTCAGGGTAATGTTGAGATTGTCAAGTCAAACGTTCAGAGACTGGGAAATACCAGACCTCAGCTGTCAGGACCATCTTCAGCTGTGCCCCTGCCTCTTTCCTGTTTGCTGCAGTTTTTAATGCCATGAGCACATCCTCCTTTCTCCTGGGGCTTAATCCCTTTGCACATATTTACTTCAGCTTCCTATTTCTTGCTGTGAAGGGAATCCTACCCCTTGCTTTCATTTGAATCAATGCTTGGTCACCATCACAAGGGAGTCCACCAGCAGTCACTGGGATATGCTCTATTGATAACAAAGAGGCCAAAATTGCCCTGCTCGTAATTTTACACTCCAAGAAAGGCAGGAAATATGCAACTTTTTTGTTTGGCTGTTGCTATTGTTTGTGTTGAAGCCAGGGGAATGCAGTTTTCCTCCTGAGAATTTATTGGGGAGCTAAAATGTTCTGTCATTGCATCTGCTCTGGCACATGTACACGCTGCACCATGAGAGGTGCAACCAGGTCTGAGCCGGGATAAACCCTAAACTCTAAAGTACGAGGGTGCTGTGGGACAAAAAAATAACCTCACCTGAACTCCAAACCTTCCTCTGCTGTTTCTCTGGCTGGGGAAGGGGTTTCAGACCCAGCCCAGCAGAAGGGCTGGATGTGATAATGATATTGCTGCTCCTTGAACCCCTGGACCATGGGAGGAGGCGTTAGGAGTAGGGGTGGGTGGGTCTCAGTTATGGTGCTGCAAGGGGTTGCATTGCCCCACGAGCTGGACTGATTGCAGGTGAGGAGTGGGTTGTTGTGCTTGTGCCTGGATGTGGATCCATCCTCTGTGTGAGGCAGGTACAGCAGGAACTGGATTATTTCAGCTGGGAGCTACCTGGGTGCTGGGGATGACACCCCCACACTCATACCAGTGGGAAAATTGGAGGAGAAACCCCCAGCGAGGGGGTCTGGGGGGCACCCTTGGCTCTGTCCCAAGCAGGGGGGTGAAGCTGAGCAGCCAATGGTGCCCGTCACCCGCAGCCCCCTCCAGGCACCCTCCACACGGAGG